>NW_018238735.1:190433-236627 GCF_001263595.1 Phalaenopsis equestris | reverse complement strand
GACGCGCAGAGATTATACAAGAGATTATCTGACAAAGTTATTATGAAGATGAGATTGATCAAGGAGAGAGGTTTTGTTAATCATGAATTGATCAATCCAAGTTCTCCGATTAATAAAATCATTGTACAAAGACGATGAGAAGTTATGTGCTATATTATCGCTGCAGTTGTTGTACCAGTGGTGAATGAATTCTATGACAACTTACATGGAATTACCTAAGGAGTAGTCTTCGTACGAGATAAGGCTGTACCATTTACTCCGGCACGAATTAATGAGTTGTATATGGTAGAAAACGTTCCAATCTGTCATTATACAATTTTTATCCCAATGAGAGATTTGATACAAGATGTTTATAATTTTCTGACGGGTGAAAGTGATATTTGGGAAATGCGAGATGAGGGATATGTTAGTTTCTCTATTTCATTGCTTAATCCAATATCAAAATAGTTGCATTTCTTCATTTCTGCAAGATTACTCCCTACCATGAAGATTAGTAAAGTCACTAAAGAAAGTGATATTGTAAACTATTGCATTCAAATGGAAAAGCCCATTGATGTAAGATCTATCATTTTTAAATCTATTATAAGTATTATTATGAATGAGCCAATATATAGACTTGGACATCCTTCTACAATTTTTCTACTTTGCAGTCAATCTCAAGTTCCATATGAAAGTTGAGAAAAAAGTTGAGAAAAAGTTTTATTACCTTGGGAGCCCATGATTCCTATTGATGATAATTATATTGGGAATGAAAATGAAGCATTAGATACTATCTTAGATCATTCATCACATGTTTCAACTCCATTAATGGCACAAATAGTTGAAAGTTCATTAGTTTTGGAAAAGAAAATAAAGAAAATTGAAAGAGAACTTCATAGTATAACAAATGCAATAGAAAATCTTAAATACATTTTCAATCACCTAGATTGGAGGATGAAGGAGAATTTTGATTATGCTGGAACAATTGAAGCGGAATTTGTGCGAATGTTCAAGGAAAAATGATAGATCGAAGAAAATTTGACTGATCAATTCTCATACCGACCCTTCTACAATTTGTACGTTCATTACCTGTCTATGGGAGATATTAAAGGAAAAGAAAGCACTGAAGAAGAGGCAAAATAATTAAGAGGCAAAGAGGCAAAATAATTGAAGAATTTGGACTCTCTATCAGTTTAAAATACTTATATATTTAATGTTATTGTGTGGATTTGATTTAGTTTGCTTTGCTTTTGAATTCTGAATTTTGATTGTGAGTATAGTTTTGTGTCAGCATTTAGTGTAGCGCTTGATTTTGACGTTGAATTATAATTTAGTTTGATTTATATATTTGAAAGTGTGATTAGAAAAATATATTTGTAAAAGTGTATTTTCATATATAAAAGTTAGTTTGGTGTTGTTTGTGAAAATGTTTATTTGTGAATTATTTTTAGATAAAAATTTATATTCAAAAATACTAAAAAGACTTTAGAGTAAATTGAAAGAAAATTAAAAATTGCGAAAATCAAAAAATGAAATTTTTTTGGCCTTCTGCGTCGACGACGCTGACATGGGCACCGACAGCGCCCTCGACCCGAGAACACCTTAAACCCCTTAAAATTTACAATTTGCACCATAAAACTCCATTTTTACCCTTTGAGTCACCTTCAACCTCCGATATTGCACCTATGGCTTGATTTTGCTCAAATTTGAAGCGATTTTAAGACAATGGAAGTTCAGATTTCATTTTGGTGAAGAGCTACAATTTGAACTAAAATTTTTTTATTTTCACTAAAAATTTATCTCACATTATCAAGATCCAAAAATTTTGAAATTTTTTGAGATATTTTTAGAAAATCCTTTGGTGAAGAACTCTTACTTAGTAGATTTAAGTTTTAAGAGTTTACATTGTGATTTTCAGAATTTTGGGAATTTATTCGGATTTTTATCAATTTTTTCTTAGATTTACCATGACACCTAGAATGAGCAAAAGAAAGAGAAAAGTGGACTATGATGAACAAAAATTTGTCAGCTTCAAAGCTAGGGCTCGTTTCCATAGTCTACTTGAAAATAAAAAAGTGATTTCAGATTGTGGATTTAAAAATCCAGGTGTAAAAGTCGAGCGATTAATCAATGCTCGGTAGTGGGAAATTTTTTGTTATTTTACTGTCGATGCAAGTATTAGTGTAGCAATGGAGTTCTATGCCAATTTTAAAGAGACTTCTGAAGACTTTGTTTTTATTTATGGGAAAATGGTGGAGTTTACTCCAAGTAAGATTAATGAATTTTATCAATTAGAAGATCTGTACAGTTGCTAGTATAAATCGTTTTCTGCTACGAATGAGGCCTTGGATGATGTTATTTTTTTTCTTACTGATGGAAGAGGAACCTGGAAGGTGAAAAATGGTGTTAAAATAAACTTTCCTCTTTCTATGTTAAATGTAGTATCTAAGGCCTGACACTACTTTATTTCTGGAAATGATACCGACAAATCATCATAGTGAGGTTACAAAGGATATAGCCATCCTGAACTTCTATATCCAACAGGTGATGAGGATAAATGTAGACTCTATTATTTATATGAACACTAGATCTATTGCTCTGGGAGAGATCACTGGTGGTTTAGCACACCCTGCCCTGATCTTCACACTCTGTGAACAGACAAGAGTTGATTTCAGACATGAGGAAGAGAGGATTGAGCCTCTAAAACCTATTAGGTTTGTCAATATAAAGACATATGAATCTCATGTTGGATGGAGGTCTGGAAGTAAGACCAGAGATATTCCTTCTACTTCGAGGACCCCTACTTCTAGTGACCCTACTCTTCGAGAATTATTGGAACAAATAATGATCCAACATGAAGATATCTTGAGAATGGATCATATAATGGAAAACATGGGGCCAAAAATGCTCACACTGGTGATTTGATAAGGAAAAAGTTCGAATATGATGTTGTTTATGATGATGCGATGGTCAGATATATAAAGGGTGGTCACTCAGTTCAGTTTCCTACTCACCCTGTCTTTACTCCATATCAACAACAGAATTTGAATGTGGAAATGGAAGAATAAGATGATGATGATTGGTGATATGTTAGTTTGATATTTCTTTTAGTTTATGTTTGATTGTACTTTGTTATTTTGTTATTTAATTTTGTTATATTGTTGAAACTGTTTGTTGTTAGATAGTGAGACTCTGTTTTATTTTAGATATTAAGTTGTGAACTGTAGAATTGTAAAATTGTTTGTTATTTGAAATTCAGTTTAGTTATGTTGTTAGTAGTTAGTATTTTGTTAAATGTATTGTAATTAACTCTTTCTCAGCAGATTTTATATGTATTATGTGCTATTTAGTGTTTTAAGTCTTGTAGCTTCTCATATTAACACCTACAATATTTATATTTAACTCCTGTTTTTAGTTTTATACTTGTATAATTAAGGTTTAAAAATTCTTGTTAGCATGTTATTTTTAAATTTTCATTCCTCCTTCTATATATCTAATGCTAAATTGCTAAATCTTTTAAAATTTTAAGTTTGGGGGGGGGGAATAAAAATTAAAAAACTTAATTTTATTTGTCCTCACTTAGATATATTTTAAAAATTTTTAAATTTAACATGACATTTGGTATTAGGGGATAACTTTAGATAACTATATTTATGTTTCTAAATATATAGTAAATTTAAGTAAAAATTTTCAATAATCAAGGTTAATTTTAGAGAGTATGATACTTGATATAAGAGAATAAGACTATGTTTTTTTTATTTTAAGTAAAGAAATTTGTATTTTTGAAGTATTAAAAATATTGAAGATTTATGTAAGAAGAAAAGAATTAAACTCTATGAAATCTTTAAGCTAATTTAAATTTGTTAAGTGAAGAAATGTGAAAAGTTTTTGACTTTAAGAAGAGGATAGTGAAGTTCACAATCATTAAAGGCTGTCAAGATATAGTAATCTTTATATATATATATATATATATATAAAGAAGAGAAAAAAGAAAAGAAAAGAAAAATGATTGAAAAGGATTCTGAAAAGAAAAGAAAAGAAACACTTGAATCAACTTAAAGAAGAAGACTTACCTACATTTTCTAAACTTATATTTGAGTATTAAATTATTTAATAGTAAAGTTTCATGAAGTTCTTTTTCATATGAATACTCTAAGTGACTTGAATACTTTTTCATATGAATACTCTAAGTGACTTTAATATGACAATTTGTAATTTTTCTTGAAAAGAATAGAGAATCAAAAATCTTAAACTTGATTGCTGGATATTCTTATACCATTGGTATTAACTGGAGTTGTTTTGAATTTTTCTAAAATTATGCTATTATATTTAGTGGACTAAAATATAGAAATCTAGAAGTTAAATTCTTTACCATAAGTCATATTTTTAGTAGTAAAGGAGTTACATGAGGACAAGTAATATGTAAGTTTATGGAATTTTGATACACCAAAAATATATGCATTTTTAGACCCATATTTTATAATTAGACCCATATTTTATAAAATATATGCATTTTTAGACCCATATTTTATAATCATTTTTTGTGATATTACACTTTAATGAAAGATATTTTTAATGTTTTATTGCAGATTGCTGAATTTTAGGACTTGGAGCAAAAATGAAGCAAAAATGTTAAAATTTGGAGTCAAAATGGAGAAGTTGAAAATTAATTTAGCGCCGACAGCGCCGTTTGATAGAGAACATCGAATTACGGTGCTAGTGTCGTTTCAGACCCCGTTTTCTAGAAGATTCGACGAATTTGGACTTTTTTTTAAAGAGTTTTTGGATGTACGTACCGACTCTAAGCTCTATTTGGGGCCGAAATTGATCAAAAAATTCGCTTCTTTTTTCGCCATTCCTCGCCACCATTCATTCTCTTACATACCATACACTTTTCCATCTTCATTCCACCATCATTTTAGAGTCTATTAGTGATTTTTCTTTAAGAATTTAGAATTTTTGTGTTGAGATTAAGTGTTAATCTTTCTCTAAGAGTGTTGGAGAAGGAGAAAAGTGAGAGATTTCTTCTTTCTACATTTCCTAAGAAAGACTACAAGAGATTTGCTTTGAGAAAGAATTTCAGATAAGTGTTGTTTATTTTTTATAGTGTTGTATGAACTTTCTTTTATATATGAAGTTTATGTTTTGTTGTATCTTTCTCATAAAGTCTGAGTAGTTTCCTTTATCTTTCCCTCTACTCTGAAATATGCTAAAATGAAGAGATAATATGGATGTGCCAATATTAAAATATAAAATAAATTGTGATGATTTTTCAACTCCGAACTTAATTTACTGTTCGATCTGGCCAATTGAATTGTTAAAATTTGTTGTGAAACATATGATCCGAGAAATGGAGTATGAGTTCTACAACAGAGTGAGGATCACATTTAATTCCATGAAGGATAATTTTGTTCATGGAATTAAGTGCAAATAAATAGGGAAATATATATTTTTGGGTGTATAATTGGAGATTTTAGGGTGACAGACTAAAATTCCCAATTCGGTCTTAGTGTTTAAGAACTAAAGCAAGAGTTAGCTTTGAGGTGAAGGGAAGTGAGAGCTCTGGAGTGGGAGTCAGTATCCTCCTAGCCTAGCCACAGATTTAGGGATTAAACCTGAGATTAGCCAATGATTTTCTATAACACTGTATTAGGTAGAGAATTAAAACTGCTTCTATTTGGCACAATACATATTAAAACCATTTATCTCATCTCATTTTGCCAAAATCTCATTGTAGTGGGAAAGATGTTTTTCACATAAGAAATCTTCATCACATGAACATAGTTTAATAGTTTAGTAGTTACTGTTTAAAATTTGCATTTCAGTTTTGCTAGTAGTTAAATAATTTAGTTCTGATAATATCTTAACATTCACAATTAGTGACAGTAATTTCATTTTACTTTTTATGAATTTCCTAGTTAATTTATCATTTCAAATTTCAACCTTCCCCATGGGATGGATATTTGAGGCTTAAATAGAAAATTCATTATTACTTGATAATGATACGTATACTTGCATAGAATCCCAACATTAATTTAGAATCCCAACATTAATTGCTTCAATTGCTTCAATTTCTTATTTATAAAAGATTGCATCAAGCTTTTGACACTGTTGTATAGCAGAGTCAACTTTATATATTTTTCACAACTATATTTCATCGCAGATCAGATATGTAGCATCAGATCCTGGTGAATCATCCTCAATTTCTGCATGTTTTCCTTCAGTGTGACTTCCTTAATACCTATGCTACTTTTGTTTATGTTGGTTACTCCAAGTGACAAAGCTGAGCTTTGGCAACAATTTTTTTAAGTTACCAACCTTTCATTAATGGGCCTTGGAATCAAATTAATAGCTTAAAATGAAAGAAAGCACTCAGAGAACTTTGGAACTCTTTCTCAATAAATTCATGTGGGAAGGTCAAAACAAACAGATTCACTAGATGAAATGGGATAAGCTTTTCCTCCTCTTGTCTGCTGGGGGCTTAGGTATCAAATCCTTTCAGCAGCTCCATCAAATCTTCTACTGTAAACTCAGGATCAAGTTCAGAGATCAATCCTCTCTTTGGGCCAAATTTATGAAGTTGAAATACTGTAAGTTAGTCCATCCTCTTACTGCTACCAGAAAGCCAAGTGATTCAAAAACCTGGACCGAACTGCTGAAGGTTAGAATTGCTGCTGAAGATCTGTATCTCTAGGAGGTTGGAAAGGGAAAGATTGGTTTTTGGTTGGACAATTGGTTACTTGAGGGCAATCTCAATGCATCTTCTATACATCCTGAGAGGCATCTTCCCTTCCCTATTCATAATTATTGGTTGAATCATCAATGGAATCAGAATATGCTGGCAAACTTGGTGAGCCCTGAACAACAATCTAATATTTCTCAAATTCCAATTACTCCCCATCTGCCTGACAAAATCATTACTAAGAACCCTTACCATCTATCGCTCTCTAAATATTCTTACTACAAATTGAATAATTGGCCTACTCTGGAATGGGGAAAAGTTATTTGGGTTCATTACCTTAGCCCATCTATGTCTCTATTTTCTTGGCGATATTTTCAGAAGATTCTTCCTACTGATGGCATTCTCAAGTTAAAAGGATTAAGGTGATCTTCCAGGTGTTATCTTTGTTTTGCTCAGGAGGAATCCTTCTCTCACATTTTCTTTCATTATCATACTGCCAAATCTGTCAGGTTGCATATGACAGCACAACAACATTTACTTCAGTCTTGTGCTAACCGTCACAATTTTATTGATTGTTGGAGAACCTAGAAGGAGATTCAGGCTGAAATCATCCCTTGCATTATCACTTGGTTTCTTTGGGTGATTAGAAACAATAAAAAACATGAGGGAGCTGCTACTACTTCTACTATGAACAGTACCAACTGCCTGACTTATATTTACAAGATTACTACAACCATGGGTTACAATGTGAAGAACAAAGCATGGTCCTACAGAAAAGAGTCTGCCCCAGCAAAGGCCACCCCTCTTCATAGCAAGATGATCTATTGGAGGAAACCTTTGCATCCTTGGATAAAAATTAACACTGATGCGAGTATAAAGAAGTCTTCTGCTGGTATGAGGGCCATTTTCAAAAATTTTACTGGAAACTGTCTACTGTATTTTCACTCTCCGACCTCTGCAATCAATGCCTTGCATGCTCAAACTCTAGCTATGTTTTGGACACTCAAAATTGTCACTGTTATGGGTTGGATTTTATCTTCACATGGAACTTGATTCTTCTTGGTTGGTTCAGTTCTTTAGGGAAGGTCTCTCCCCCCTGGTTCATTGCTCCCTTGCTCAAGCATATTACAGTTATTTCCTCTCAATACAACTTGCAGAACCTTTGGAGTTATATACCAAGAGAATGTAATAGACGTGCTAATTGGCTTGCTACAAGGGTGCTTCTTCCCTGGGTCCCATTCTAAATGTTTATCCTCCTACTGATCTTGTTGTTTTGATAAGGGGAGACATATATATATATAATTTGAATTAATTTATATACATAATATTTTGAATTGAATATTTATTCATCTAATATTTTAGTGTGCCAATCATATTAAAATATAAAATAAATTCCATATATACCAAACAATTCTTACGTATTACATATCTAACCCTAAAAATTTAATATCTACACTTGTATACTTTGGTGTCAGACATGCACAAAAGAATGTGTAATTCACTTTTAAAAAATTAGCGATGATAGTATTTTAGATGGGATGTTAAAAATTTCAGTGATATTCAAATAAATATGAATGTTTAGGTGTTGATATGTCAATACATAAGAATTGTGCGGCATGCCTCTAAAGTATATTATAAAAAAGATATTATTTAAAAATTCGATTATTTACATAAATATCACATAATTCTTAATTATCTATATGTCTCATATCTAAACTTTCATATTTACACACATATCACTCAAAAATTTCATATCGCATAAAAATTAATTTTTTTTAAAAAATGTGAAATATATATTTTCATGCATAAATTTAAAGCACCAAATTGTTATATGTGCAAATATGAAAGTTTATATGTAAAGACATGTAAATACATAAGAATTGTGCTAAGCACTTAAATATCTCATAAAAAATTAAGTGCTATTTATATAAGAAAGATTTACACATGAAATTAGGCAGGAATTATTATAACATCGCGCCTGTTTCCCACATCTTGATCTCCTCGAGGAAGCTCGTGGCAAGCGAAGGAAGGGCCCGACGATGGCGCTGGACGTGTATAAGCTAGGTTTTGTTGGCGCTGGAAACATGGCGGAGAGCATCGCGCGCGGGGTGGTGAAGTCCGGTCTCCTTTCCCCCACCTCGATCCGAACCTATCACAGTCGACCGAATCGACAGGCGGATTTCCTGTCTTTCGGCGTCGAGATATTGGAGTCCTCCGGCCAGGTAGGTTAATCTCAACTTCTTCGCCACAGAAAAGAAAAATAATGCCCCTAGGTTTCTGCCTGCTAACGTAATTCTGTATGCTTATTCGGTTCCTTTCTTTTAAATTATGTTTCGTCGTGGCTGCAAACGAGAAGCCTTTTACCTTGAAGTGGAAGCCGCATGAATCGAACTAGATTAAACTTAATATTTCATTGTTGCATTAGATATTCGTTGATTTGCCGAATGATAGGAGAAAAAAATGAGCAATGATGTGCAATTCTTGTTTTCTTGTTAATTCGCTGCTCCTTGATCGTGAAATTCCATCTGCATTGCAATGCCCATTTGCTATTGGATGCTCCCTCTTGAGAAAAAAATTATAATGTTGTAGCTTTAGAATCATCAGCTACACTATTTAGGGGCATTTACATACATACAACAAAATTCTTATGTCTTTACATATCTAACGCCTAAACATTCATATTTACATGTATTCCACTCAAATCCTTAACATCACGTCAAAAATATCACAATTACAACCTTTTTAAAAGTGAAATACATCCTTTTATGCTATAGTTTATGATACCAAGTTGTTATAAGTGTAAATTATCAAACTTTGGGTGTCGGATATGTAAATACATAATACTTGCTTTTATGGTTCTAGCGTTCAATGTCATATACATGGTACCATGTTTATTTTCACGTTCTATCGCCATAAGATCATTGGTCACTTTTCAAGTATCATTATGGAAGATTGAGATTTAAGCTTTTTTTACCAAGTTGCTCAATCGAGATCGTGTTGCTCTTCAAGCTAGAAATATGCTTCACATTATGAAATTTTTACATAGTTCATTATCAATTTTGATTTGCAACTGTCCAATTCCGATAAAGTTCAAGAGCTTACCATACTTAAGACGGACGTTGCTATAATCTTCTATAGAATAATTCTATACTGAATGAAAAGATGCATATGAACATGATTTATAGGATTATCCAGTCTAATGAGCAATGCATCATTACTTCACTTGTAATATTCATATAGCTTCTATCTAATTCGAACTCTAGCCATTTTTACTTTGTGGATAGTTTATTTTCATGTGGCTCATCTTGCCTTATCACCAAGATATCCTACCTCGACCTTTTGATTCACTCATCTATTGAAATTCAAATCTATCTCCATTGTTGACTCTTTCTTTTTTTTTTCCACTACTCTTAACATTCGAAACAACAGAAGAAGGAATTTCACCCGATTCTTGTCACGTGGCGCCCTCATTTTAGATCAATTCACGGGCATCATTGAGATTGTTTTTATATATCAACATTAATTGCAGAAAAATATCACAATTTTAGCCCAATTTTCTGTCGGTGATTATAACAAGCTCAATTTATGAGTATTTTCATTGAACTTGATGTTAGTGGGGCTCAGTTGACGTGTGATCAGATCAAGCATTGATTTTTGTCGCTTGGGAAGCACTTTTATCCATCTTGAGATTAAAAACTTTTCTCATTAGATGTTCTTATACATCATCGAAGGTTTCTTGTACATGTCTAACATAGTTTTTTTCCACGCTGACATTAGTCTTCTTGTGCAATATGTTTAATGAAGCATTCTTTTTTAGTGAAATGCGTACAACCCTAATGTCCTTCTGTCCAAGAGTTCTTAGTTTTATTTGATTACAAATGTCGATTTTGACTCGGAGTGGTAGATGTAAATTTATATGGTGTATATAGTCCTCGATCTTTTTCTCTCAATACCAAAATTCATCGTCATCAAATTGTCCATTCATTGATTTTTTTTTGTCTCTGCATATCGTTGCTCCTATTTTTCCATTGAGCTCCAAAGCACATAGCTTTGAACCCAATTTTTGGGGAAAACCACACCCCTAATCGCAATGGCAATCATGAGAATGAGAAAATAGAAGAGAAAGAAAACAATAGGAAAAAAAATCAAAATTTTATGTAATTCAGAGGCTTACATTTACTAACAACCTCCCAAAGGATAAATAAAAGTCCTAAACAAACACATGATACAAATTTACCCGATTTTTTTTTTATCACACTAGTATTTTCCTCTTTATTCATCTCTTATTCCCTCTCCAACCTAAACATGATTCCTCCACTGATTATACTCATATAAATTAGAGGAAAGCCTGCCGCATTTTATGTTGAAGAACCTTGTTGATCACCATCCCTGTGACCATTGCTGATTTCCTCTTGAAATGCCTTTGATTTCTAATTGTCGCTTCTGATCCTTCAGTGGTCATTGCTGAGCACCAAATAGAGACACTTGATTTGTATGACACTAACTAACTAAGATAAATACTACATACCATTCTTTGATCTCTATATTGGCTACTTCTCTGACCTCTGTCTCTACACCTAGCTGAATTAAGGAGAATAATGAGTGGTGCCTTTCAATTATTTATTTTTCCTCCTTTTTGGAGCAACATGTGATATATTAGATGTTAACTACGATTTTAAATTTGAGATTCACTTGATTTTAAAAATTAAATCTAATTACTTTTCAAGAATTTGAGGTCAAAGTGAAATTAGGCTTCACTCCCAATACCCCTGCTTATTATTTTCTTGTGCTTGATTACTTCCAGATCTTATATCTCACCCAACATGGTATTTGAAATTTTGAGAAACATCATTTAATTCGATCTACGTAATAAATAGGCTGTGATTCCTGTGAAGATCTTTGGGGAATGGCACAATATTTTGGCCATCGGAGCAAACCACACAAACATTAAAGATCTTGAACTTGTTGACCTCAATATGCAAGTTTTTTCACATATTTTAGTATTTGCAAAATAATTCCTGACAACACCTTCTGTTTTTATCTATTTAGAGACTTTATGATAGCTGAGAAGCTATTATTCATGAATTCAAAGTTTCAATGTTTTATGTCATAGTGATGTGAAAAAATTGCATTTCCTTGAGGTTGAGGTTCTCTGTATCTAACTTAAGCATTATTGATGTGCTCTTTTCTTGGTAGAGCCAAATTGAAGGGTAATTTCCTTTTTATGCAATATATATGACTCCAAGGCTTAATTGGGTAATTATGTGCTAACCTACATTTTATGTAGTAAAAAGCCATCCCCCCATACAGAGATAGATAAGCTATCCACCAAATGCCTTTTTCATGGTTGTGGAGCCATTTAATGGGAGTGCACAACACTTGGCAAAGATTCCCATTATGCATTTTTGGTACAAAATTTTGGTATAGAAGGCTCTTGGACAGCAAATTAGAAACTACATATTGCAACACAACCTAAGCCAGCTTATAATTCCCTATTAAATTTACAACTATAATGTTTTTTTTTTTGTTTTTAGAGTTTGGTAGTAGATCATGTGTTACTGGTCTTAGTATCCAAGTCAGGTTCAATCTAACATTGTGTGGCTTAAATTATGCTTCCCAATAATTAACTTTGAGTATTTCACTATCTTTATTTATGCTTTCTTAATGACATCAAAACTCTTTGATGATTAAAATTGGCAATAGAACATGAGTATTTCCCATTAATTTATAAAATTTAACAACCTTGGTGGATAGATGCTTGTGCAAAATAATCTTGGACAATTGTGTTTGCTATTTTATGCTATAAATTTGTTCATAATTCTAATTTTGATATTTCTTCTTATTTTTTAGGTGGTTGCTGACAGTGACATAGTAATTCTCTCTGTGAAACCACAAGTTGGTATGCATTGCTTCAATAGCCACCTAATTTTCTTGTTTTTTTGCATCTGTTTTTCTAAACGGGAAAGCTATTTGCTACTTTGAATTGAATGAAGGAAAGGAGCTTCTTCTTTTGTGCTCTTAATTTTCATCATTTTCTCTTTTATTTGACAAAATTATTTTCTAAGGAGAAATTATTATTTTGTCCGCCAATTCATTGATATGTTTAAGCATAAAAGGCTTGCAGTTGTATAAACTTCTTTTGGTGTTTTTAGAGGTTGTGCACCATGTGCTATATATCATAGATGTTTCTACATATGACTCATCAGAGATAGGCAATTATGACTTTGTGTGATACAGCTGAAAAATGTATCGCTAGTTTCACCTAAGCTGAATATATCGAAGTTTTGCTTGTACAAGCCTTTTGCTTGGATCAAGTTATAAAAGTTATTAGCCACCCAAAAAAATGCCTCATGTTTCTTTGAATTTTGCAAGTTTAATATTTAATTAAGGATCAAAGTCTCAGAGTAGATACAAAAGAAGAGTTGCTACATCCACAACAACAGTTTTGCTCTTGCCATAATGGTCTTGCATGAATAAATTTTTTTATCTTCATGGATGGAATACATAACAAACCATTAATAAACCAATAACAAATTGTTAATGAGCTGCTAATAAGTTGCTAACAGCATCCCAACAAACATAATGATATTGGCATAATCTCAATAAAGTAAAAATTTTGAAGGTACACAATTACTTAAAATATCTATGATAAAATAAACTTTAGATATGCACGTTAATTTTGTTGGGCTTTGAAAATTCAGGCTTTGATGAATCGTTTAGTGGATAGTTTTTAATGGTTTTAACCATTGTTGTTGGATTTCCTGTAGAAATATGCTTGAATCATTACTTGTGGAACAAACTTTATACTTGTGAGGTACCTTTATACGTGTTCGGCATTATTTCATCACAAGCAATAGTATCATGAATAGGATTAGTTTGAATGTTTGGGAAATATGTTGACCACAAATTTAATATTAAAACTAGGAAGAGGTAAATTAAAAAAATGGAACTCTAGCTATCTGTTGATGGTTCATGATATAAAGTTTGATGATGCATAATAAAAATTAGTAATACTACGCATTCGTCCAAATTTGCTGTTAAACTATTAAAGGTTTGTTTGTTTGTTTTTTTTTTAGATTTATATGGTGCCATTATCATTTTTATTTTTTTGAATCTCGTGTAAATTATATTAGCATAATTTGATGTATACTTTGTATAATTAACGACAAGATTTTACTGAATTTCTTTATGAAAGTCATTTATATTAATAATGGACAATTATGATATGATTTATGCTCCCACAATAACTTCATATTTACATTCTGTCCACAACTTGCATGATAGGATAATTTCAAATGGATGAAATGATTAGGAAAATTGAAATGAATGTTCATAAAATTACATAAAAACTTCCTTTGAAATGTGTAAAATTGCACAAAAATGGTATCTATATCATACCTGTTGATAGCATTTTTAAAGGAAAATAATCCATATGATTTAAACATTAATTATAATGAAATATGTGCTTTTGATTTAACTTAGTAGATGAAGATTTGTTTTCCATAGTTTCTTGAAGGTCCTTACTATTAATAAAATGAAGGGTATTTTAGCATAATTTGTCTTTCTCAAATAAGTTTTTTTTTAGTTTGTATATCAAGAAACAAATAACCAACATCAAAGTCAATATCAATTTAATAACCATACATATGGATAGTTGCAGTAAATAATTTATGAGGTAAATTATCAGATTGCTCAATTGATTCAATAATTTCAATATGAATCATATGTTATCTCATAGTTTGAGGTATATTTTAGATTCTAACTGAGGCTTATGTTTAGATATTTTAGAAAATAGGTTTTGAGAGGAATAATTCCTTGATTTTTATTGATTCTAATTTACACACCTATCAAATATATCTAACCAAAATTAGGAAAGGAAATAATTCTGAAATAAAAAGTAAAATAACATAGAATATAAATGAAATAAACTAATCAAGGGTTTCCTAAGCCGTCCCCATTAAACTTTTTAGGATTTTGAAGCGGTTGGCTAGTCCGCACAAAAGAGAGAGCTTATCAGACTTACACACACCCCCTCAAGCTGTGTTGTAGATGTTGTAGAGACCAATTTTGATATTAAGTTCTGAGAAGGGTAATTCAAGGAAGAGCTTTGTTGAAGACTTTAGCAACTTGTTGATGTGTTAGGATATATCTTAGCTATATCATTCCGCCATTCACCTTTTTAGAGATAAAGTGTCTATCAATTTCAATATGCTTGATCTTGTCATGATGCGTAGGATTGTTGGCAATAGTTATAGTTGTTTGACTGCCACAAAACATCTGTATATTTTTATTTGAAGCACATCCCAATTCCCTTAACTTTTGAATTCAAATCTCTTCACAGATTCCCAAGACAACTGCTTTATACTCTGATTTTTGTACTACTTCTAGGAACAACCGCTTGCTTTCTATTTCTCCATGTCACTAAGTTTCTCCATGCATAGGGGTAGTAACTTCTGGTGGACCTTCTGTCAGCGAGTTCCCTAACCCAATTAGCCATCGGTGTAAACTTCCACCTTTTTGTTTCTTATTTTTCTTAAATATTAATTTATAACCAAGAGTCTTCTTGAGAAATTTCAAAATTCTGCCTCATTTGTTTTGAATCTCTCAATACCCCCATTAGTTTTGTATTTGATGTTGAACACCCATTTGCATCTAACAGGCTTCTTATCCCGAGGATTCATGTAACCAACCCCATTTAGTAGGATAAAAGCTTGTTGTTGTTGTTGTATGCTATCATGGTTAGGAAAAAAGTTTTGTCGGATGAAGATAGTTTCCCATAATGCATACCTCTGAACTAGATATCTAATACAAATTTCTTTATCACCAGCATCAGAAGAGAAAGAGGATAACTTATGAGTACTAGACTCCTCATTATTTGAAAATTTAGGTTAGTGCGGACCCGGGTTTTGATTTGAGAAGTTATGTCCTTGCAAGTTGTCTTCAACTGGCTCTCAGTTTTTCTTCCTTCTTGTGTACACACAATTTTATTAGTTTTGGATTTCAGGCTGGGTTTGTTGGGGCATCCTCAATTTGGATTGGAGGGCTAGGTGAAGTAAGTGGTGAGGCCGTGTAGGTGTCATCAAGTGCATCCTAAAATTGACGTACATTTATAATCTCTCCCTAAACATCAAATATGAGGTAGTAAGATTGATTTAAAAAAAAAAGTATGACATTCATGGTGTTGTAATATTTTCTGGTAACATGACAGTAGCTCTTATACCCTATTTTGTTGGTGGCATACCCAAGAAAAATATACTTGATAGATTTAGGGTTAAGTTTTGTGCGCATCTTGAGAATGAACATGAACAAAGGATACACACCTAAATATTTTAAGCTGTATAATAGAAGATAAAACTCTGATGTGAGGATTTGTAACCATCAAAATGTGAAAAGAGTTTTGAAGTTAAATACTTAAGTAGACATTCAATTGATAATGTATGCTGTAGTAAAAAGCGCTTCCCCCTAAAAATATTTTGGAACTTGATGAGAGATCATAATTGAGCGGGATACCTCAAAAAGATATCTATTATTTCTCTCAACTATCATATTTTGTTATTTGGTTTTAATATATAAACTCACATGGATGATTTTATTTTTGAAAGATAAAAGACCGAAGGATGAAGTTGTAATATTTCTTTATATTATTAGTTTTGAGGATTAAAATTTTCATTGGAATTGAGTTTGTATCATGGAAGGTTTGGAAGATTTGGGTTGTTTCAAATTTCTCTTTCATTTGGAATACCCAAGTGGTTCTAGAGTGATCTTCAATAAATGTGACAAACTATTTGGCCCCACTTAGTATTTTCACCTTTAGAGGTCCCCAAATATCACTGTGAATAATAAAAAAAAGATGTAAGAGTTTATACCGAGTTAGAGAGTAACTATTTATAGTGTGTTTGACAAGTTGACATGTTTCAGAACAAAAACAACAACAACAACAACAACAAGCCTTTATGCCTCTAAGTGGGGTTGACATATCTCACTTTGATAAAAAATAGATTTTTTTATTAATAAATAAATGATGATACAACTTAACAACATAATTGAAATTAGAATGTCTCATGCGACAGTGTCTTAAAAAGACCTGATCTTCGACAAACATGAACTCAACAAACTCAGAAATTTGACGTAAACATGAAAGCGAGATTGTTTGTGTTTAGAGAGATTTTACTTGAGCAGGTATATGCATTGATGCATTTCAACACTACCAATCACATTCACCTACTCCACCACCTGAAATTCACAAGAGTTTGCAAGGAATTTAGTTATACATTTTAGATCATGAGTAAGCTTGATTATTTAAATCAAATTATAGTCCAATTGTGGAACATATAAACAAAAAAAGAGTGATATCTTAAGAGAGCTCCACATCTTTCTTCCCATCAATATTTGAGTGTGATTCGTCTGTAAGTCTTATCGATCTAGATGTAGAAGACTCTTGATAGTTAACTAGAGCATTGATGTCTCTGATCATATGATCAGATACTCTTGAATTTATGATCCAAGTTCTAAATCTCCCATTACTAGCAAGATGAAAGAAGGATATATTATCTTGGTGTGTCACGAGGTTGGCGTGCTACTCTGAATTACCTTTGAGGTGTTTTTTTATTACTTGAAGCTGCTCTTTGGTGAATGGTTCAGTTGACCTTTCAGATGTGACAGCATCATTAGCCTTTTTTTCTTGATTTTTCCTTCCTTGTCCAGGTTTCCAGTATGCAGACTTTTCATGAAATTTCCAATATTTGTTCGTGATATGTTTTGCAATATTCACATGTGAGATTTTGTAGTTGTCACATTTGGGATGATTCATTTTATGCTTTGAGTCATGGGAGGAATTATGGGTGTACAGGGCTGAGCTTTCAATACTTGGTGAACCCACATTTTTAGTTAACTTCTTTCTGTTTTCTTCTCTCTTAACTTCAACAAAGGCTTTATGGGTAGATGGAAGGGGTTTTGTTCCCATGATTCTCCCTCTCACCTTAGCCAATTTCTGAGTTAGTCCTACTAGGAATTTGATGATTTTCTTCTTCTTGATAATGAATTTAAACATCAGAGTATTATGTGGACATTTTCACATGTGTTTCAAAAATATTCAATTGTACATAATATTTTGTCAAGGTGTTGAAGTATTGGGTAACACTTAGTTTTCTTTGATGAAGGTCGTGAAGCTTGGTTTCAATCTCAAACAACTCTGCGACATTTTCAGTGTTGGAATATATCTCTTGCAGTGTCCTAGTTTTTTGACAATTTTGTAAACAGGAAATTTTCTCCCACTTTAGTGGTCATTGAGTTGACTAGCTAAGATAATCATATGAACTTGATTCTTTCATGTGCGGTGGTTGAGGTCAGTAATCTCATTCTCCCATGAGATGTTCCTCTTTTCATTTGAGGCAAATATACCTAAAAACAGACTGTGACCATTGAAAGAGTTAGAGAGTTCAGAAGTTATGTGGAAATAATCTCTGGTCTCTGATTTAGGGTTCGTTTGGGGCAGCTTATCTGGTGCAGTGGCGTTTTGAAAATGCACCTGACCTGTTTGGGTAAACTGTGTTTTGGTAGCTTATGCGTTTTCAAAATGCTGAAAACAACGTTTTCACACCGTACCTGTCTAGGTGCGGTGACAGCTTTCTGGCTGCGGTCTAGCTTTTCCAAAAAAATAAAAATTTGTACTAGCTATCGCACCTAGCTTATCAGCAGATTATCCAATAAGCTGCAGTTGCCCCAAACAGACCCTTAGAGTTAACATCTGGAGCAGAAGTTGAAGTCTTCATTCCCGTACTTGGGCATCAACCCTATGAGTCTTTACGAATGTTTATAGTTGGTTTCAGTGGAGAGCACTGACGACTGTGGATATTGTTGTTGCCTTTTCTTTCCACTAGAGCCTTTGCCCGTCTCTGAAAGAATTTTCAGCCAAAGGAGGGCTTGCAGGAAGCTGTTTCTGATGTAAGGAGGACTTCCGTCTGTAGATAGGAACAAAGGGGGATTCCTACTCCATCGAAAGAGCGAATATTAGGTGCGACATCCGTATGTGCGGTCTGTGGTATTGAGGTGGTATTGTACCTCAATACCACTCCGATACCACGCCAATACCATCGATCTACATCTAATCCGCACGTGATATTTTTACCCATCGAAGAGTTGGGAATGGGGCTTGCAGGGATTACTAGTGTCGACAGAGATGTTTTTGAATGGAGGAGGTTTGGCGGCAGGACGAAGATTGATTATGTTTTCGGTCTCTGATACCATCTAGAAAACAAGTTTGTGGATGAATAATTTCTTGATTGTTAGTATTCTCATGTAAGATATATATATATATATATATATATATATATCGCCAAAGAAAAATTTAATTGATAGAAAGTCGATACAAATGTTTTAGTGAGCCGATTCTAAGAACCCACTCAGAAGGCATACAAGACTCAAAAAAGATACCCAAAATGTACTTGTATACCCCAAAATTAGACATCGTGAAATTGTAGCTCAGTGCCGAGCAAGAGTAGAGGAGATCAATCATGATGGGAGTTTTTTCCTTTCCCCCTCCCCTTGGTTCTAGGAATGAATTCCAACAACAAACTGTGAAGGGGCCTTCCACCCGAGACGGTCAAACTGTAATCCTCAACTACAGAATCTCCAGGATGACAGTTTGACCGTCTCGGGTGGAAGCCCCCTTCACAGTTTTTTGCCGGAATCCATTCCTAAAACCAAGGTTATATATATATATTCCTAAAAGGAATGGCCAGAGGCTATTATACGAGCCTCCAACCACCCCTGATGTGTCTAACAATTCGAGCACAATCTTCTTAAGGCCGACTAAGCCAGAGGGGATTCGAACCCCCGACCCGAGGGGTCTACGCGGCACACACACACACACACAAACACACACACATAGGAAAAACAATCCCTCCAAATTTACACCCTTACCAAATATATCTAGCATAAATTAGGAAAAGCAATAATTCTGAAATAAAATATAAAATAACATATAATAGTAAGGGAATAAACTAATCAATGGTTTTTAAAGTTTTTCAGTCAAATTTTCCGGGATTTGGAAGTGGCCGACTAGCCCACGAGAGATAGCTATAGAGATAGAGATAGAGAGCGAACTTCTCAGATTTTCACAGATATGTTCTTATAGTTAATATTAATTCATACTGAATTTTAGTTGTAGGTTCATAAGCTTGTTTTGGTGTAGATGTGGGATTTTAGATATGGAAAAGTTAGATTTAGGATCATTTCGTAACTTTATTTTTTTGTTTGAGTTGAATTCATTAGCTAAAGAATGTTCATAAACTACATTTTTTTTAAATAAGATCAAATTTTGCAGTGGATGATATTGGTGATAGTTTGGTTTTAACAGAAGATTTGAGTGGGATGTAGATTCTATTTATTTAGAAATATAAAGCAAATACGTAGTAGTTATAATAGGAGGATAACTGTAATATCTGTATACCTTTAAAATTTGCAGTATGCTGCATCTTTCATCTTCTCAGAATTGTAAATTAATTTATGCTTAATTTTTTTGGACTTTAAATGAAACATATATTAATAATATAATAATGTTCAAGGCACTGATGGTTTGCCGCAAAATTTTTAAGCCTGAGAAATATTCACATATATTATTATTCTCTCATTTAAAGTATTCTTAAAATGATTATGTTTTTGATATTTATACCACTCAGTAAATTCTGTCCTTCAGGTTTATATTTCATATCAACTGATGTTGGTTTTACTTTCTACCCTAGTTCCCATTAATCTAGCTTTAGCAAACTCTACTTTTTAAAAATCAGACAGATATTACCTTTTAAATTATTTTATCGTGTTTATTCATCTAAATTGAAATGCCACATGATCATGCCTCCCATTAAGTGTAGCAATATCAGTTGTAACTTCATAAAATTTATGTTGCCTTTGTTGAGATACATAGCTAAATTAATTTTGTTTAAGTTGCATTTTTTTGTTATTATATTGATTGATCTTGATACAACGTCCTATTTTTAGAAGACATTCTTAAGCTCTGATTTTGAATCTGAAGTAGAATCTCTTAGGAATCTTGTTGTTATTGGCTTTACTTTGCAATATTTATTTTGTTAGTTTTGTTTCTTTGATATATTACCCTCATTTGGCTTTGTTTTGTCACTAAAGCTCCAGTTTGTCTGCTTGATCCTTATGTAATGCACCTAATTATTAATATTTAATTATTTTCTTATAAATATTTCACCATTTTTTTATCGAGTTTATTGAATATGCAAGTGCATTTCTATGCTTTGTTTGTGTTCAAGTTTAAAATTGTTATTATTTCTTAGGTGAGTCTTGTACTTTAAAATAGAGAAATCCCTGCCCTCTACTTTGTGGACTCAACAAAACTAAGATGAACATTTTGAATTCGGATTCCTTTTTGAGTTTTTTTTTTTTGTTTCTTATTCTTCTAGCTGACAATTGTATTATTCTCCAATCAAAAAGTTAAATAACATTTCCTATTTTCATTTAATTTTATTATTTACATGTTAATTTTTTCTCTTAATTTTCTTATGTGCAGCTAAAAAGGTTCTTTTAGAGCTGAAGCCATTATTTACAGATGATAAACTTCTAGTATCAATTGCTGCTGGTATTAAGATCAAAGATTTGCAGGTATATTTATTTTCAAACTGGTTGGAACATTAATCTCACTTTTTGAGGGTGTCAGGCTCCATAATCTCCATCTAACTATTCATATGTACATGTCATCAATAACATAACAATTTGAGGACTCTTTTGTCTTTATAAGGGCTCACCTTTGATGCCCTATTGGTACAAGTCATCAATAATATATCAAATTGAGACTCATTTTGTTTTCATAGGAATTCATTTTTATCTCTATACATGTATAATCATTAATAACATATCAACTTAAGGATTATTTGTTCTTCATCATACGTTGTGTAGCATGCAACTAAATTTTGCCTTCTGTATTAGAAAATTGAGTATGTTATCTTGCTAACGATTGACTTTTGAATAAGCATCCCCGTGATGATAACTGTGAAGCATTGTTCTTCTATGAACAATCTAAGAAATACAAATGTCCCTGTTTTAACACTACATAAACTCTTGGCGCAATTTGGTTAAAAAGTAATCTAAATAGAATCTTTTATCTCACAATAATTCCTCTTCATATATGCCTGAAAACCTATTGACTACAAACTCTGTGGCGGAGACATTACCAAAAGACTAGGTTTTCTCCGTTCTTCTTTCAGTGGCTTCTTAGCTTATGGCCGTCAGTTGCTCTCAATTTGGGTTGCATATAGGTGTAGGATATATAAAATGATCCTTAAAATATTTGGATTTTATATCTAGTGTATGTAGACATCCTAATTGTTTTGGAAGTGGCCTTCTCAAATACTCGGATTCAAGCTTCTCCAAATGTCAGTGGTTGGCTCTTTAGCAATCTCCTCTAGGGATCATCTCTCTGCTCATGAAGATTGCATTGTGAGCTTTTTTAACAAGATTTGATTAGTTTTTTGCTCCCAACTCTTGCAACGGTTCTCTTGACAATGCCACTTCCAACTTTTGAGGCATGAACTATGCTTTTCATCTTCAGTATCAAAAGGCAAATCATGTTATGTTGTGAACTTTTTGATATCCTATATTGTCAATGCATTTATTATTTTTTATTCCTGTTTCTTTAATATTAATTGTATGTACAAAAAAGGATAGATGGAGATCACCTTTCAGCACTTATTGATTGAAAGCCTTTTTGAAATCAGGATTTTTCTATTTCAATTAGCCTTTTCGTTTTCAAGATTTAAGTTCATGGATAATACTCCTTCAATCTTGCTGATACCTGCCTCCTCCGCTGAAATCATGCTTGTTGTAGTTCTGAAAAACGACAGTTTGGTTGCAACCAAACTCCTACAGCAGTTCAGGCTTCTGTAGTTCGGGACAGATGCAGGTGATCTGAAACCTGCAGCAGAGTGGACTTTGGCCTTCTTCATCCTAGGTAGCAATAGTGATTGGAGAGGTCAGCAGTAGCAGCAGGAGACAAATAATGACAAATAACTATTTTGTTCTTGCTCCAGAACTCTCGTGCAACATAAAAAGAAGGGAGAGAGGGAATTGAGTGCAACATAAAAAGAAGGGAGAGAGGGAATTGAATTCAAAATCTGTCTTTTAAAATATCATAACCCTAGGGATTTATAGAATCCACCCCAAGGCTACCAAAGTGAAATCAATAATCTTCATAATTAACCTGTAACTATCAAAACTCAAATTATGTTTGACCATTAGTCTTTTAGTAAAAACATCTGTTAGTTGACTTCCTTAGCTTAAATAAGACATGCAGAAGACATCTTGTAGTTTTTTCTTCATGTATTGTCTGTAGATCTTAATACACCTTTCATAATCGAATTAGAGAAAGAAGAAAAACGATGAAGACTGCAATTGAAGGTTGTTTTTGCAAGAGGTGGCTGGAGTTGGAGGCTGCTGTTGTAGGAATATATGCGAAAGTGAGGGTTGTGTTAAAAGTGGATGCCCGGAGAAACATGTCCGAGTGATGTGATATCTTACGGGCAACACAAGTCCAGGAAGAAATTTTTCTTATTCTTCTGAGTATTTTCTACAAGACAATATAGACTGATCTAGAAAGGAAATAAAGAGAACGTACCAAAATATGAAAATATCCACAACATTACAAATAGCCTTCCTACTTTATACATATCTTCAATTAGATTTTAAATATGGAGTTTCTTATTATGCTTTCTATGCCCAAATAGGTTTTGGATTTCGTTTATTGGCATGACTTGTAGGATTCTAATTTCCTTAGCATGAATCAACGGGATAATGATTCTAATTATGATCTTGATTTTCTTCCTTGGCATTAATCCGTAGTTTCTAAAAGATCATATGTCTACTTTTGTTGTACTATCATGCAATTATATGTTCAAGTTCCAATGGCAATTATTACTGTTTTAGATGTTTATTTTGACCTGTAATTTTTTCATATATTCTGCCTTGTAACAATTTTGTATTTCAATATGCAGTAGATATTGACATCATGCATAACAAGTGAATAACATGTGTTATTGCCTGACAAGCGATGATAAAATTCCTTATTTGTGCTATTTATTGTTTTAATTCCTCCAATATATTCTAGGGCATGATGGATTTTCTTTTGCGCATTTTCTTGTCTTATTTTGACCTTCCCCAGTTCTAGCTCTAAACATACTTCGCACATTCCAATTTCTTAACATGTATAGCATTCGATTTTTTCTTCCTTTTATTTAGCTTTGTGCTTTGCTGTAGTAGTGCTGCTTTATGTGGTGCAGGAATGGTCTGGCCACGGCCGAATAATAAGAGTGATGCCGAATACCCCTTCAGCTGTTGGTGAAGCAGCTTCAGGTAAAATTACGTTTTATGATGTTAACACTTTCTAGTATGTTGTAAAATTGGCATGAAAATGATCAATTTTTTAAATCATTTTTTTAGAGCTACTTGTTGCACCGCTTTGCGAGGTTTTTTTTTTCATAAATAGTTGACCATAGTCGTTCAGGTCAGGCGAAACAATTTGGTTTGGGAGATATTCCTTTGTGATCAAACTTACGACTTGTAAATCGACAAATGATTGTAAAATATCTAACTGAAGATTGCTTAATTTTTTTTCAGATATATACAGTGTCATCACTAATATTCCTTTAAAAGAGCCCGCAACTTTAAATCGTTATTTAGAGGCTTACTTTGTGCTAACTTATGAAAGCAGTACATCTTGAAATGGGCAGGGTAACCAGAATGTCCAAAAAGAAGCTGCACAAAAATAAAAATATTGTTACTTTTTCATTTATGATCGATGTCTCTCAACCTTTCATTTTTTCTATGGTTCTATCAGCCTAGTTTCCCCTTGGGTGGGGCCTGTTAAGCCCCTAATCACATTTGCGAAGAGAGTAATTAGGAGGGGTTTGGGGAGGATGTTTGAATGTGTTTTGGAGGTGTTTTATTAGGATTATTACCTAGGGTTTGTTTTTATGTTTGGATACATGTTTTTTTTTTTTCTGTTCTTGTTTCTAGGGGCATCTAGGATTTTATGAGAGCAGATCTACCTCTAGAATTATAAATCACCAATTGTATCTTGTTTATTTGCTTGGAGATTAATCAAATTAGCCATATTTGTGTTTTTTTCACTTATTTCTAGCAATTAATTTGCTGGTTTTGGCTCTGATTCATATAAAATTGATATCAGAGCTCGATTTCTGAGAGACCATCAGATTACAGCATTGAAGCGCCGTTTCGTGACCTAACTCGCGAAACGGTCGCGATTTTGGTGACCTGGGAAGCAATGACCGGATTGAGAATTGAAGTCGAGATTGCAAATACAATCATAATTTGAGCTAGTTGGGATGCAGTGCGGTGTGCCCTAGTCGCGAATTGGGCTACCTAGGAAGCCAACGACGGGATCTCAACCCACAATAATCTCGCCTTCGTGATTGAAAAATGCCTTTGGAGAGATGTCAGCAAAGAAAGTAGATGTTTTGGAAGAGAGATTGGAAAGAGAAATAGGGAAAATTAAATCCAGGATGGAGGAAAGGTTCTCAACCATATAAGGAAGGTTCTCCTCAATGGAGAACTGATTTGGGGGCTTGGAGAAGATGATGAGGAGGCTTATTGAGATGGAATCCAAAATCTGATGATGGTTAACTAAGGTTTGATCGGAGAATCCTTGGTTAAATCTAAAGGAAAAGAGATCGGACATGCGGAACATGAGGCTGAAAGCATCCACTGTCAAGAACATCCTCCTAGGGATTTGATTGGGGGGGGTGGTGAATTAGGGATTTCTAATGGAGGGGGTTGGGCCAAAATAGGGGGATTAGGCTATGCAAGGGTATGACTACGATTGAAGGACTTCTCATCCTAGATACATGGGGGAATACTAGAGGGAGAGGAAGTTGGGGTGGAGATGCTAGGGCCAGGATGTTGAGGATGTCAATCTTCAAGGGGCAAGACATAGGGTTGGGTGTACCGGGTTGAATGATTTTTCACGATAAATGGGCTAAATGAGAAGGAGAAGCTCTTGGCTGCAAATTTATGTTTGGAGGGAAAAGCCCTAGTATGGTTTCAGTGGAGGGAGGTTAGATAACTATTCTGTTCATGAATGAATTTAAGGATTGCTTGTTGGAATATTTACGAGTCATTCGATAATTCTCTGCCTTAACTCGAAGGGACTATATCATAGAGTATAGGGAGAAATTTGTGTCTTTGTCAGGACGGGTAAGTGGGATTTTTGAAACAATATTGGAGGGAAATTTCATGAAGGGTAACAAGCTTAACATACATGTAATCCTCCGACAGTTGAAACCATGGAGATTGAGAGAGACGATGGAGTGAGAGATGGTGGAAGACAAGGACCGTATGAAGAGGGCAGCAAAAACGCACTATGGGAGGATTACACATGTGCACCTCGACGATCATGACACTGAGGATTCAGACGGTGTCATTTCAGATGGAGTCGCCGAAGGAGAGGAATATGGGGGCCCATCCAGCAGTTAACTTCAAGCACCTCATGGAGGTAGAGGTGTTGGACAAAAAAGGAAAGAAAATATATTTTCGATGTGATGAGAAGTGTGCATCAGGTCATCGGTGCAAGGATCGCACACTCCAAGTTCTTACTATTTGTGATGGGGAGGTGGATAGTGAAGAGTTGGAGGAAGAGGCAGTGGAGGGAGAGGAGCACTTACACCTTGATATAGTGGGAATTTTCCTCAAATTAGCAGTTGAATTTACTCCAAATCGCTTCATAAAGGTGAGGGGATAGATTAGGGAGCGGCCTGTAGCGGTGTTGGTAGATAGCAGGGTCACTCACAGCTTCTCATCTCAAATCGGATCATGGACTAGTTGGAGTTGAAGTTGGTAGATGCTAGGAGTTTCAAAAATTGACCCACACTCCAACACGACTCGAAAAAATTCTGTTTACGGTCAACCTGAATATTTTTCGAGTCGGGTTTGGGTTAGAAAATTTGACATGTTTATTATTTGGGTCGGGTTCGGGTTGAACCCGAAAACCCAAACATGACCTGAATAAACATGAAAGCTCAGGTCGGGTTTGAGTTAGCTAGTCAAACTCGGGTTCAGGTCAGGTTCGTGTCCTAGTTTCAACTCGTTTGTTATTTGTGTTGGGTTCGAGTTGACCCTATTCGGGTCGGGTCATTTTCAGTTTGGGCCCTAACCCGACCCGCTGACCCAGATTGACACCCCTGGTAGATACGAGAAATTTTGGGGTCATGATGGTGACGTGGAAGGTGAAGAAAACCTGGAAATTTGCAGAGGATTGGAATTGACACTTCAAGGCATACAGGTAGTGGACTTCTTTCCCTTGATTGTGGGAAGTGTTGATGTTATGCTGGGGATGAAGTTGCTACAGACGATCTGAGAGCCGACGATGGATTGTAAACCCCTAACTATGGATATTAGGGTGGAAAGGAGGAAGGTGGTGCTAAGAGAGGATGTTAGCTTGTCCGGAATCATGGTCTTACTCAAAACCATGGTCAAGAAAATATGAGGAGCTGGATTGAACTGCTTGGTGGAGTTGCAGAGTCTAGAGTAGATCTGAGATCCATAGTCAGTAGAGTTCCCCATTTGTGTTTAACAACTTATGCATTAGTTTTTTGACATCTTTCAGTAATCTAGCGGGCTACTGCCATCGACGGAACATGAGCATGTCGTTACATTAAAGGAAGGGGATCCTTTGATTAGTATCAGAACATATCAGTATCCCCAAATTTAGAAGGATGAGATAAAGAGGTTGATCAGGGAGATGCTCGAGACATGGATTATTAGACATACTGTGAGCTCTTTTACCAGTCCAGTCTTATCGGTGAAGAATAGAATGGTAGCTGGAGATCTTATGTGGATTCCATGGCTCTGAAATAGAAAATTTTATTGGATAAGTTTCCTATTCCAGTGATTAATGAGCTACTAGATGAGCTTTTTGGAGCAATCATGTTGTCGAAGATTGATCTAAAGTCAGGATACTATCAAGTTAAGATGAAGTCAGCTGATGCACACAAGACAACTTTCAGGACTTATGAGGGATATTATGAGTTTTTGGTGATGCCATTCGACCTTGTTAATGCTCCGACTGCATTTCAGTCTCTCGTGAACAGGGGTTTTTAGCATTACCTTTAGGAAGTTCGTTTTGGTATTTTTTTAAATGACTTGATCTACAGTCATAGAGAGCAAAGTATATGGGACACTTGAGGACAATACCCGAGATTTGAGAGAGTATCAGTTGTAGTCAACTTGAAGAAATGCTTCTTTGCACAGTCATAGATGGAGTACCTAGAGCATATCGTGGCTAGATCAGAGGTATCAACAGACCAGTCTAAGTTTGAGGCTATGTTGGATTGATTTTTGTCTAGGAGCTTGAAGAAGTTGAGAAGATTCTTAGGTCTTATCATATATTGCTGAAAATTTGTGAAAGGGTATGACACTTTTGCATGGCCGATGATGGAGGATCTGAAGATAGATAGTGTCAAGTGGGGGTAAGCAGTGACCTAAGCCTTTGAACAATTGATGAGGGTCATAACCAGCATGCCAGTATTAGCATTTCTAGGCTTCAGTAGACCATGTGGTCGAGATAGATGTTTGAGGAATGGATTGGGGGCAATACTCGTGAAGGACTAGCTGTCTATTACCTATTTTAGTTAGGTGCTCACTGCCACGGTGAGGCTTAAGTTCATATATGAATGATAGTTGATGGCTATTATGTTGGCATTCAGAAGTGTCGTCCCTATATGTTGGGGCGACATTTTATATAAGATCAGAGGAGTTTGAAGTATTTGTTGGAGCATAAAATGGTGACTGAGGAGTATCAGAGATGACTATCCAAATTACTAGGATATGATTTTGAGATCCAGTATTTTTCAAGACTAGAGAATAAACCCGTGGATGTACTATCGAGGAAGGTGGATGAGCCTTAGTTGACAACTTTATCAGTACCTATAGTCTTTAGATTAGGAAGCATGAGGCAGGCGAGTGAACGGGATGAGAGGTTGAGGAAGAACAGGGCAGAGTTGCTACAGGATCCAGACAGTCATCGATATGCATTGAGGGGACAACAACGACTCTATCTGGGGCAGTTTGTGCTATTGAGGCATTAGGGTACATCCCTAAACTGGTGCTCAAGTTTCACGGTAGTGCGATTAGGGGCCACTTAAGGGTACAAAAGGCTTGCAATCAATTATCGACATAGCTATATTGGGTGGGGATGTGTAGAGATGTAGATGACATGGCGGCGAGATGTGATATGTGCCAACGACATGAGTTATTTACTTTGGCATGGGGAGGGTTACTGCAACCCTTAGCTTTACCTGAGATGGTGTGGGAGAAAGTGACGTTAGATTTTATATAGGTTTTGCCACAATCAATGGGATTTACTGTGATATTGGTGGTAGCGGATCACTTGAGCAAGTATGCACATTTCATTCCTTTGTGAAACACCTACGTTGTTGTCTCAATCACACTACTGTGTTCATAAGAAAAGTGTTTTGTTTGCATAATGTTCCAGAATCCATTGTATCGGATAGGGGCAATGTGTTCTTCAATTATTTTTGAAAGGAACTATTCAGATTACATGGGACTATCATAAAGAGGAGTACAACATATCATCCACAGACAGATGATCAGACAGAGGTGGTCAACATTTTTGGAGACTTATCTGCTTTGTTTGATATTTGATGTCCAAGCTTTGGGCAAGATAGATTGCTTGGGTTGAGTATTGGTACAACACTTCATTCTATGTTGTAGCACAGACCACTCTTTTCAGGATTTTGTATGTGCGTGATCCACTTCACCAGATATATTATGGGCATAACACTACACCCGTATCTGGTATAGACCAGTACTTGAAAGAGGGGAACATGATATTGGTAGTGCTTAAGGGACATCTATTGAGGGCCTAATAGATCTCTAAGAGGAAGGCTAATGGACATAGGAGATGGGTACAAAATGAGCCTGGGGACATTATTATTTTTTTTTTGAAGCTGAGTCCTTATCGCAGAAGACACTAGTTAGGAGGAGCAAGAAGTTTTCTTCATAATATTTAGATCTTATGAAATTGTGGCACGCATTTGGGCAGTGGTATGTTGTTTGAGGTTACCACCATCATCATCATTGCATCCAGTATTTCATGTATCATAACTGATGCGTGCTATCATAGACCACACACCCTTGTCTTCACTATCTCTCTGATGCTAATCGAGGACAAGGAGGTTGTTTTCGATCCTTTGGAGGTAGAAAGGGTGCGCCGATGAGTGATTGGGGCAAAGGAGGTGCTAAGTCAAGTGGAAAGATCTGCTAGATTATGAAGCAACTTGGGAGCTTTTTGAAGTGATCCAAAAACAGTTTTCATCATTCCAAATTGAGGACAAGGTATTTCTTTAAGAGGGGTGTATTATTATTTCAGTCCCTCTTGGACATGCCGACCTGCCCAGCCTAGGGGCGGAAACCCCAATTTAACCCTGGGAGGGGCCCGTTAAGCCCCTAATCACGGATGAAGGAGGGGGTTTTAGGGGGATGTTTGAATGTATTTTTTGGGGGAAAATTTGGAATGTGTTTTTTGGGTGTTTCATTAGTCATAATCACCTAGGGTTTGTTTCTATGTTTGGATTCCTGTAGTTTTCTTTTTATCTTCTCGTCCCTAGCGGCACCTAGGGTTTGTGGAAAGTAACTTGCCTTTTGGATTGTATATCACCCTGTCAGCGATAAAAAGTAGGGTTGGGGGGGAGTTGCCCGTAGGAAGCTGTCGGTCACCGGAATCGAAATCCCGTCGCCCGCTTCGGAATGACGTTTTAATTTACATATAGATTTAAGTTTAGAATCAAATATAAAAATCAAATTGACCCCATATTTTTCATATTTTAAATGAAAGAACGCTTTACCTCAAACCCTGTATCTATCCCGAGGGATAAGCACAAGACTTGAGGATGAGACTCGATCAAATAAACTAAGAAATACATGACGTCCGTTTGGTCTGCGAAATCGTTTTATTTGCCGATAAATTTCTCTATTTAATATGAAAAATTAAATAAGATTTATTTTAAGCTAGGTTTGGAAAACTTTCTATAAGGGCAAGCCCCTATAGTTAATTACATCTTAAATGACCGAAATCACTTAAGAATACTTTCGATAAAAATCAGAAAAAATTATCTTCAAGGACTTCAAAAGGATGAGACTTTTCAACGAAATCAGACAAAGAGGTGTGAAAGGGGGATGACTCAAATTTGGAACATTTTTTACAGAATTCAAAGGAAGAACTAGGGGATGCCACAAATCCAGAGGAGATTCTCGATGACTTCCCAATCTACCCTATGGTTTGGCTTCAGTTTCGAGGAAAAACAATCAAATGTTTTATCCTGCCAATTTTATTTATTTAGGGCTTACATTCGTGTAGAACGATCACACAAATAGCCCGGGAGATGTGAGGATTTAGGTTGTAACGAACGACAACCTCAGAATCCTGAAACGAGTTAGAGCTTAGATCGTATAGCAGAACTATACAAATGTCTAACGAAAAGGTATAACGAAAAGTTTGAGGATTTATGTTGCGTTAGGCGAACAACCTCGAAATCCTATGTCATTGTATTTTAATTTCTAGGAAAAGAATGGTTTAGTTGGGGAAAACATGTTTTGCTGTTGAAGCTGGTCGTGCTGCCCACCGCGCTAGTTTCAAGTTCCTTGTCGTGACGAGTTTAAGTTTTCTAGGGTGTTAGGTTATGATGTCAAATCCAATGGCCCTATGGTTGTAGTTCTTCAAATATTTTTATAGATAACATGTTGAAGTTGTATATTGTATAGCATGATAGTAGAATATGTAGCGCTGGACAAGCAGTAGAGTATGCAGTAAAGAAAGCTGTACAACATGCGGTGTAAAGAAAAGTGAAAGGTACAGCAGGGAAGTGATTATAAGAGAATAACATGCTGTAAACATAAAACAAACCTGTATACCTGGGAGATTCGCTGTTCCGATTCCTGGGAGATTCGCTGTTCCTTAGGTGTAATTGATGCAACAGGTACAAACAACAAAACTTGAGGAAGCAGACTAAAATGCTTTAAAGAAATATCGTCTAGAAATCTCGAGAAAGATCGTCAAAAGACTCACGACAAGAGAATTGTGAGAAAATCAACGAATCAACAAATCGATTAAAATCGATGAAAATTGTAGGAAACACGGGAAAATTCCGAAAAAAGATCACGAGTGCTTTGTCTAAAAATTCCAAGAAAATATATGAAAAAGTCCGAAAAGAGGGGACCGCAAGCACTCGGGTCGGGGCTAGACTCAACTATATATATTAGTATTTGAGGGTCGTCGAAGGCTACTCGGTCACCCGGATGTGTAAAACCTATAAAGCCCGCCACTCAACTACACTCAACTAGAAGGTTGTCCTATCGAACCTAACTCAGGAGGGTATTCCTTAGCCTAAACATGTGATCAACAGGTGGACAACCAATGTTTAAAATGTATTTAAAATTTATGTTTTCAGCATGCACATAAGTTTCAAACATGCAAAAAGTGAGCTGCATCAATTTTGTTTGTAGCGAAAAGTGTATTTTTGTTTTAGAAAAATGTATATCTGTTCTTATCAAATTTATTTTTTTTATCAATTTTGAAAAGTAGTTGTCCACGAGTTAATCGCGCTGTCGGACATAAGACTACCAACAACCTAAGAAGGTTCAGGTCAGCTCCCGCTAGTCTTGTGTCGGTGAATGATATTATCATCCTACAGCTTACCGGTTCCTGAATCGAATTTTGATGGATTCCTGAATCGGATCCCGATGTCGTAGGATGGCATATCATTTTGCTCTATCTCCGGTGTGCCTTTGTCATTACCGCCCTAAGCCCCAAAACAAAACCGACCTACTTGTGATCTTGTTTGATGGTTTCACGTATGCAAAAGGCTATACGTGGACACTTATGTATCAGACATAAGTATCAAAAACCGAACCAAAAAACAAGGAAAAAAAAAGAACAAAAATGGAGTGAGACAGAGGAGAGACTGATTTACCTAAAACATCGAAAAGGATGAAGGATTAATCAGCTCTCAAAACTCGTGACGAAAAGACCTAAAAAGAAAAGCCTGAAGATCCTTGAATTAATCCGAAAGGGTATCATTTTCTCATATTTTCATAAGTGGATCAACCCAAGTCAAAATGATCTCCTAACGCCGGTATCCAAACCCATATCAAAATTAATATTTTCCAACTCCCGAATTAACCAATAGTCTCATATATCACATGAACCTAAAATCTTTCCACAGGGCCAAATAAGTGCTCATGGCCGGGTTCAATAAAAAAAAAGAGGAAACAACCACCAAGGCTTTCGATCAAGGCAACCCAAAGAACAAGAGAAGCTCACGGCCAAGACAACCCAAGACACAAGAAGCTCACGGTTAAGGCAGACCATACTAGCTATATAAAGATCTTTGATATACATAAGAGTGCAAAATATAATCATAATTTCAATCCACCTACAATTTCAATCCACCTACAACCATCTACAACCATCCCAGTAGTTCAAGCCTAACAAGCAGGACTAAATCATACCAAACAACCTCCAATAGGTATCACGGGTAAGAACTGCAAGAAGAGCAAATCTCAATGGTGAGCTCACGGGTAGGGCCAAAGGGGGAGGCTAACTCAACCACATCACAAACTCACGGCAAGGAGCCAAACAAATATCAAAACTACAACTTTATAAGCTTCCAAACCAATCTATCAAAACCGGCTAACAGTTCTCGAATAAGGACAACACAGTACGCCAAAACAGGCTATCGGGTAGGAGCTAAGGCCAACAAAAATCAAAACCAAAGCCACTTCTCGGGTAGGGGCTGGACAAGACAACACCGAGCTCCCAAATAGAGGTTAAAGCAAATAAAACTGAACCTTCTCATAGCTATAGAACAGGGACAGGAATAAACACCACAACAGGCTCTCGGGTAGGAGCTAAAACAAGCAAACCGAGCTCCCAAATCAGGCCAAAATAAATCCCTCAAGGTTAACAAGTAAAGCTCACATACCCAAGACAAGATCTCAATCTAGAACCCAGCCTCCAACCCTTCCATAGCTATAGAACAGGGACAGGAATAAACACCACAACAGGCTCTCGGGTAGGAGCTAAAACAAGCAAACCGAGCTCCCAAATCAGGCCAAAATAAATCCCTCAAGGTTAACAAGTAAAGCTCACATACCCAAGACAAGATCTCAATCTAGAACCCAGCCTCCAACCCTTCCAAGGCAAAAACCGAGCCCCTAAAGAGATCAAATCAAAGCTTTAAAGGCTAATCAAGTGCAGTATATGATAACAAATCGGGATCCAACAATTTTTAGACAAACCGAAAACCAACAGGGGCAAAGAGAATAAAGCCACACCCCAAATCAAACAAAAATAAGCCTCATAATCAGGCAAGAGTCGAGAGCTAGAGCAGGTAAGAGCAAGCTCCAATGGAGGCTAAAACCGAGCCATTCAAAGCCAAAAATAAAGCTCCAACAGAAATTAAGATCATGGTCTCCACATAAATTAACATCCAGCCAATTTTAAATAAATCGAAAATCTGCAAGGGCCAAAGCGAAGACCCTTAAAGCTAGCAAAGAAGCTTCAAAGCCTTAAAAAAAATCAACATCCCATGCTCCTGCAATGAAAACCAAGTACCCACAACGACCCAAAACCGAACCATTCAGGGCCAAGACAAGGCCTGAGCATAGATTAAAATCCAAGCTTTAATAGAGAAAATCCGGTCATTTCAAGATAAAACCGAGCCATTCAAAGCCAAGGAACAGCTCACAAGCTTTTGAAATATCAAGATATGGAGCCACTATATGACTTAAGCAAGAAAAATAACACAGAGAGTATATTTAGGCCCCCAATTTAAGTATTCCAAGCATGAAACAACTTCCAACATGTATCTAAACAAAAGGATGCCTCATGAGAAACGAGTCCCCAAAACAATTTATAGGACCTTTCAAATTAAAGAAATTCCTCTTTTTTTTTATAACACATGTTTCGAGTAAGAGAGTAGCAGGAGATAGAAATAAGAGTAGGCTTTCCCTCTACATTCAACACATATGGGAAGAACATAAGTAGATAATCTACACATGCTTGAACAATGAACTAAACTTCCATAAATCCATATCACCATTTTTATTTAATATCGCAAAATTCATGGGGTATGCCGAACTAGCATGCCATACCCGTTCCAAGAATGCCGCTCCTAGCAACCCTGGCCGAGCAAAACCGAGAGAAAGGAGGGATAGAGGAGGGGAGAAGGGAGGGGATAAGTACCTCTTTGGTACCTCTTTGCAGCAAAAGAAAGCAACACAGAACTTTTAAAAGCATTTCTCAACTCCAATCCTTCCTCCAGCAGTAAGAAGAAGCCAACCCTGCCAACCCAAATACAGAAAGTTGAAGAAATAGGTGAGAAAAGAAAATGACAGAGTTTTCTCTTCCCTTAAAGATTTTTGGCCCCCTCCCAAATGCTCTAAGTAGAGTTTAATATAGACGGGAGAAGGAGAAAGAGCGATTGAAAGCTCGTAAACGGCTCGAGGAAACGAGCAGAGCAGACACCCTATACGGGCGGCTCGAGAGAGGCAGAGGATGAGACCCTCGCATGGGATAAGATCCACGGCAATGATAAGGGGATGTGTCGCGGGATCGTTACGTGTGCTCGAGGCGAGCTCGGGAACAAGACTCCAACGACACAAAGGAGCGGGCCAGGTGGAGTCGAGCGAGCCGAAGCTAGGGCAGAGGTCCACGGGGTCGAAACTTAGCAGAGGGCAGGGGGGAGGTAATGAAATTATGTTAGGATTAATATAAGATAATAATAATAATAATAATAATAATAATAATAATAAAAAAATATTATTTATTATTATAATTAACACTTAAATGCATATTTCTCCCCAGACGTGTCGTCGCGGTTGAACGAATGTCTCCCCTAGGCAAAATCGATGTTCCGGACGCATCGGCGCAGTCCGTTTCGTCATCCGGAGTCGTTCGGGCAACCTCGTCGTCGATCGGGTCAAAAACGCGTCGCGACCCGAATCACGTCAAAAACTCGGCTCGAATTCGATTAAGCAGGACAACGAAGAGCGCAATGGAGCCAAATCGACGAGTAAAGTTAATCCTAAGGCCGGCAGTCCTATAGGAATTCGATTAAACAGGGCAGCGAAGAGCGCAGTGGCGCCAAATCGGAGTAAATTCAATCCTAAGGCCGACAATCCTATAAGAATGCTCTTGAGTTCCTTCAGAGTAGTCTTACCTGCCAAGTAATAGCGGTCAAAACTACTAAATGAAACGTCAAGTCAAGTGAAGAAAAGTGCAGAATTGCTAACAGGGAGGGCTCCTTCACTAGTTTTCTAGGAGCAGTCGACAGAAAGGTCTTACGACTAAATCCTAGGCTACTAAGGAAGGGAAAACTACACCTCGACCGAAAGCGAGGTCAACACACCCATTGTATCTTGTTTGTCTACTTAGAGATTAATCAAATCAGCCCATATTTGGGTTTTCTCACTTATTTCTTGCAATTGGTTTACTGATTTTGGCTTTGATTTATACTAGGTTCTTGTCACAATCTTTTGAATTTACATTTATCTTTTCTTTTATAAGAAAATGGGCTAGTTTTTGTGCCAGCTTGAAGTTGAGGGAGTTTAAACTTAACTAGTCCATCAAACTTATCCAATGACAGCTTGAATCAACTTGAATCTTTCACATCCATTCCCTTTCCTTTTTACTTTATTTCATTTATAAGTGTTCTTCTGATTCATCCTCCTTCCTTTTCCCAACATTTAAAAATATTTTTGAACCCTCACAATTCCTTCATGTATTACTCTTGTTCATACTTTTTGCTGATACACGATATTATGCTTTGTTATAAGTGGCTCATTGATGTATTGGAATGGGCAACGGTTCCAATAGTGAGACCGATGTGGAGATGAAGGAAGAGTGGGGTTGGTGGAACAATTTTTTCTTCTTGCTATCTCCCATGATTTTATTGTCTTACCGACCTTTCTACTGACCATCTCATTCCTTGCTTGGGTTCTTTTTGCCCAATGTAGTATTAATAATTCTTTAGATTTAATGGTCCATTTGTGACAGTTTTTGCCCGACTTTGTTTTCTAAACAACTGTCGTAATTCTTCTAGTTGCTGCTGCTCGCGTCCGTTCTTGACTTTGTTACTCGATCTTGCGGTAGGCAAATGCGATTTTGTGTGACTCTTCATGATCGACTTCATCATTTCTTCTAAGACTGTGGATCTTCGCTTCAACTGCCACTTTATGGATGAGAAACGCTCATCTATTTAAGATATGATGTGTTTCATTTCTTTCTCTAGTTTTTCCTTCAAATCTTGCACTTTCTTGGCCATCATAATTCTTTAAAAAATTGTATTACTCTGATCCTGTTTTTTTGCTTCCAAATACGTCAAATCGAGCAACTGTTTGCCTGTACGATGTGATCCCATCCTGCTATCTCAATTTGCTTTTTTGTGATCCTAACGCTACGATTTGGCTTTCACTGCGGTCCCAGATAGCTTGATCGTGATTGTATTGCAACAAGCCTTGCTCGTGGTCCTATCATTTTTTCCTAGTTAGCTCTATTGCGATCGTTTGGGTCACTGCACGCCGTGATCCATTTTCCTCCAAGACGACCGCGATCCAATTGGTCTTCCCTATCTCGAGAGATTCACAATTGTATCATGGGGCACGATCGTGAAGGATCACCACACGTGAGTTGTACGCTACAATTATCCACTATTGGTTTCCAGATAGCTCTAATCGCGACTGCATAGTGATTGGTGCCGAGGACTACGATACACGACGATTCCATTGTTGCTTCCCTGTTAGCTCTAATCGTAATTTTATGATGAAGTTTATTGCCGAATGCGACAAAACTCCTATATGCAACAATCTAGTCATTGATTTCTTATAAATTGAGCACTCTTATACCAATTTGTCAGGATTTTCCGTAGAAATTATGGCAAACCCATTTTATTGCAAGAACACCAAACATTCAACATGAATATAAAGATAAACACCTACAATTTGAGAGGTAGGTGATCTTTTAATTCTTATTATTGAAGAGGTAGAAAATCTCTCCCAAATACTAAACCTAAGACTCACAACAATAATCTCATGCATAACCCTAACCTTAAGCCTATGAAGGTTTATTTATAATAAACATTAATAAAACAAAAGACTAAATTGTCCTCAGGCTTGGCACTGACGTAACAGATTCTCCAGTGACCCCTTGGTTGGGTTTTGGAAATTAAATTGCCGACGAGTCTTGGGTTGCATCTCAATAGCTTCTTCATCATCTCCTCTAAGCTCTCGAATTGGCCCTCAAATCGGTTTTCCATGGAGGATAACCTTCCTTCTACAATTGAGAACATTTTCTCCATCCTAGATTTAATTTCCTCCAATTTCTTCTCCAAATCATTTACTTTCTTGAATGTCATTCTTACCCAGACGATTTTAGATCACTAAGGAGGAACTATTGTATGTTAAAATCTCGTTGATGGCTTCCCAGGTAGTCAGGATCGGGTCTATACCAATTGGAATGCATAACAAATTCTCCAGTGTCCCCTTGGTTAGGTTTTGGAAATTAAACCGCCGATGAATCTTGGATTGCATCTCAATAGTTTCCTCATCATCTCCTTCAAGCTCTCGAATTGACCCTCAAATCGGTTGTCCATGGAGGAAAACCTTCCTTCTATGATTGAGAACCTTTCCTCCATCCTAGATTTAGTTTGGCTCACATCTTCCTCCAATTTCTTCTCCAAATCATTTACATTATTTGATGTCATTCCTTCCTGGATGATTTCGATCACTAAGGAGGAACTACCATATACTGAAATCTCGTTGGTGGCTTCCCAGGTAGTCTGAATCGGATCTATACCAATTCAAATGCGTATGTATCGTGTGGAATCCTATGCGCCACGATCAAGCCATATGTAGGCCAAAATCCTTCTTCCTAGCTAGCGTGATTCACTGTTCTACATGTGGTGCAATCCCGAAGGAGCATTGTGCTTGTCCTGTATGCCATGATTCTTCCCTTGTTAACTCTAATTGTGATTGAATCGCGAAGAGCAATTGTGAAGGAGACGCATGTAAGTCGTGATCCCTCATTGATGGGACAACGAAGGTTCTTGATTGAAGAAATTTTTACATGATCTTGTTGTGGCTTCCCAACCAGCAAATCGCGACCGTTTCACATGATTTCTTCATGAAGCTGGCGCGTCCTAGAGGCCGCAATCTTTTCTTTGTTTTCTGTTGCTATCCTTCCGAGGTCAAACACTCTGATACCACTTGAAACTAACTGAGACGATTTTTCACAGAATTTAGGGCAAAACAAATTGTCTTTCTTCAATAACACAAACAACACAAGTGGAATACATAAAAATAAGCTCCTACAATTCGAGAGGTAGACGATCTATCCCAAATCATACAATTCGAGCGATAAGAAATCTCTCCCACACCCTAACCCTAACCCTAAAACCCAAGACAACAATCTCATACATTCCTCTAACCCTAAACATATTTTAAGTCCTATTTATACTAATTGATAACAGAAATTACTCTTAGCCTAATAAAGACTGAATTGCCCCTAGGCAGCGGCGTAACAGAACCATGTTAAAAAAGAAGAATTACATACATACCACTCAATTCCTGTGTATTTGCATATCTAGCACCTATAATTTTTAAATACATGGCACCTTTTTAATGAAATGTGTATTTCAGTTAAATGGTGGTATTTTTTCATCATCTGAAAAAATTGGGTGATATAAATGTGTAAGTACAAATTTTAGGTGTTAGATGCATGAATATATAGTAATTGGGTGGTATGTGTATAACCCCCCACCCAACCCCTAAAAAAAAAAAAAAAAGAAAGAAAGAAATAAAAAAGGCTTCCTGGTTCTAATATTTTTGTTTTATTCAGTCATGTGCATGGCAGATATGGCAACGAAGAAGGATGAGGAACGAGTGGCTAGTTTATTTAAAGCCGTTGGAAAGGTATGGACGGTTGATGAAAAATACTTCGATGCTGTAACTGGCCTGAGGTATATTCCCAAGTGGTTCATTGAATTTAAGAATTTTGCACTTTAAATTGTTTCCCCATCTCTTTTCTAAAATAATATTATATTTTTAATTGGGGCACATACATAACATACATCCCAATAATTACAACCATTTTAACATTTATATGTAAAAAATTGAAGTTTTGTTAGATATGTAAATACATAAGAATTGGGTATTATGTATGTAAATCTTCCTTTTTAATTTTATTTTTTCTATGTCAATCTGTAGCGGCAGTGGCCCAGCCTATGTATATATTGCAATAGAGGCTTTGGCTGATGGTGGTGTAGCTGCTGGTCTTCCTAGAGACCTTGCTCTTGCTCTTGCATCTCAGACGGTGAGTTTCTAATTTTTAAGCATTTTTTTCCTATATTATTTATGGTTTTATTTTCCTAACAAGATTTTATAAGTTAAGAGAATCACATAGCTCTTTCCTTTTTGCCTCGACTCAAGATGGCCTTGAATTGAGAGCTATAAAATATTGGTTTATAATTTTCTTTTTCTTTCATTTTAATTTATATGGGAGTTATAGATTATGATAACTCTAAAGAAGTTATATTTCTTATTGTTCTTTATACATATCATAGTACTGAACCATATGATTAGGATAGCTATAAACTTTGGAACAAAATAAAATAAAGCTAAGAGAATAAACACACCAAAAAGTCAAACGTAAGGCATACATATTTTAGTGATTTGATGAGATCACCTACTTTTACGGCCTCGCACAAATAAAATATTCTACTAAACTTAAAAAGGTACATGGAAATATTATATTTCATATGAATAAAGGCAAAAAAATCACTTTATTTGTATTAATGACCGATAATAAATAGAATTACCCATTGTTAAGGCAAGAGCTGAACATGAAGAATTATATATTTGTTGTTTCTTTTCCTCTCCTCTCTTTTCTATTGCACGAACTTTTCCTTTTCATTCTCTCATCTCTCTTTATTTGTTTCTGGTTGTAGGATGCTTCTAACTATTGATTTCTCTCCCTTTTTATAGTTGTGATAATAAATAGTAGATGTGAAATTTAAATATGGATGAAGCATTGAGTAATCACCACCTTGGAAAATCAAATATGAATATATCTTAGATGTATAGTTAGGAATCATCCTCTTGGAAAATCAGATATGAATGTATCTTATAGATAATGCGATAGTAAGCTTTATGTATTTTTCTTTTGTTGCTTTATTTGAGCTATTTGATGGATGGATTGATGGATATGAAAATAAAATCATGTAAATTAAGCTATAATAATTATGAATGTATCTTATAGATAAAGAAATATAGATAGTGAACTTTATGCATTTTTCTTATGCTTCATACGAGTTATTAGATGGATGGATCGATGGATATGAAACAAAATCATTTAAATCGTGCTATAATTACTACGAATCAGCTTAGAATTAATTTCAAAATTGTTTCTCTTGTTCATTTTATTTGAAGGCAGCTTAACTTCAATTGTACTTCTATTTTGGGTCAATTTCAAGTCAAACTATACTAAAAAAAGATATAGCTTTTATAAGCCTATCTCACTCCTAACTTCAAGTCAAATGCCGACCTTTTTCTTATCTGCACCTTATCTAAAAAATTATTCTAGATTCATTACTTCAGCCATAATATCATCAACCTCTATTTAGTTTGAAATATCATCAGCTTTTTTTTATTTTTAGTGACATTTTCATACATACCATCCTATTCTTATGTATTTTTATACCTAACACCTAAATTTTACATTTTATATTTATATTATCCTGATGTTTCATATTCCATAAAAAAATACTATCATTAACTTTGAATTAATGAAACACATCTTTTCATGCATAGGCAAGGTGTTACGTATGTAAAAATTAAAGTTGATTTGTTTTATGTGGAAATACTTAAATCGAGTGGTATGTATGTAAATCTTCTTTTTTTTCAATAAATTTTATGCATTTACATGTCCAAAACCTAAAGTTTACATTTTATAATTATACCGTCATAATCTTTCATATCACATAAAAAATAATGAAATAGTTGTTCCAAAAAACTATTCTGTACATTCATAATACCCGATTAAATAGGGTATTACAAAGGTTTTACAAATAAATCTCTAGACTTCTTCAATATTTACTTTTTTCCAATAGGATCTTAAATAAGGTTCACTTTTAAACGTCCACTTTTTAACACCTCCCCCTCCCTCTCGATGGGCAGAAGATATCCACTAAGTTTGTCTTATCACATAACCTAGACAAATCTAATGAACTAAGTCCTTTAGTGAGACAGTCATCCATTAGCTCTCCAGTAGCAGTATGATTTAACTCGAGTAGCCTGTTATTCAGATTTTCCTTAATTAAGAACCTATCATTCTCTACATGTTTGGTTCTATCATTTTGCATCTGGTTGTTGGCAATGCTGATTGCTGACTTGTCACACCACAACTTCATTTGAGCTCCTTGATTCACCTTGAACTCGACCAACAAGGCTCTTAGCCACATCATATCGGCAACTCCTATGTCATAGCCTTGTACTCTGCCTTTGTTGTTGATCTCGCTAACTACAGATTGTTTCTTGTTCTTCCAAGAGATTGATTTACCACTTACATGCAATATCCTGAGGCTGACCTTTTGTCATTTGCCCACATGCACCACTCTCTCACAATTGCTACTCATCCCCTTGCCTCATATCTTATGTTTCTTTCTGCTTCCTCTTCAACAACCTCAAACACTTATGATCCTCATTGGTAAAACCACACTCATCTCTCCCTCCTATTCTAACATCAGATTTGTCTGGTTGCCCCATTTTCCAGCTTTTCCGACCACCACGGCCACAACCTGGGCCTCCACTCTGTTCGCGTCCACTTGTCTCTCTCTCCTTAGGTAGCCTAGGACAGGTCTTTCTCAGATGCCCAACTTCACCATCGTTGTAGCACTTGTGAGTCTCTCCATGGACACCTATCTTATCTGAGCTCGAGGTAGCTAATGCTGATGCCGCACCCAAAAGTCCACTCGGCTCAAAGCATAGCTTCATGCGATCCTCCTTCAGTATCATTGCAGCAATTGCCTCATCCAATGAAGGGATAGTAGCCTGAGCTAGGAAGATTGATCTCTTCTAATCAAAAGACAGATTCAGATGGGCCAGAAGTCTTCATATGTGTAAAGATCTCATTTTGTATTCCGGATCGCCACAGCTCGACATCGGTGAGAAGTGATCAAGATCTGCTCACAACCACTCTAAATCTATGGCTTATTCCTGAATTGATCTATCACCTTGTACAACAACTTCAATCTCATGTTGAATCTGGAACACTCATGTGGTTTTCTGTCCTAGCATAACTCCTTTTTAGCTTAGCCCAGATGATGTCCCTTACCTTTCAATTGCCATCTAATGTGGATGCAATTGACGGAACCATTTAGTTGAGTAGCCAGGTGTAGATTAAGGCGTGTTTGGTCCTCCGCTTTTCCTTTACAGCGTTGTCATTTTTGTTTCGTCCCTGGTGATATATCCCTCTTGTCTCTTCCCTACTATAGCAGCCTTACCTCGACGCGACGAACTCAAATATGTGGCTGATCCATCGAACTTCATATCCACTAGAGGGAAATCTGGCTTCACTCTCGTCAGAACGTGCTGAGGTAGTGGCTCTCGTCGAGCGTTTGCTCCCCGTATGAGCCCGACCAAGACCTTCAGAATTTCTTGATCTATTTTCCCCAGAAGTTTCAATCATTTACCTCTCGTACTATCTCCATCTTCTGACATCTTCGATCACAACGATCCAACCTAGATCAGACATCCTTTGCGTTTGCACGCCGTGATCCCATCATTGCCTTCCTATTTTGCTCTAATTGCGACTGTATCATCACGATCCTATCGTGGCCTACTTGGGTAGCTCCAATTGCAGCTGTATCGCGAAACTTCAAGCTGCGATCCTGTTGTTGCCTTCTTAGTTCTTGTCATGTCCTCCCTTGCTTGCTCTAATTGCGACTGTATCGCGAAGCTTCAAGCTACGATCTCATCGTTAGCGTCCCAGTTAGCTGTAGTTGTGGTTGCTTCGTCTAGTATCAGCTGCTTCGTTCAGCTTCGCGAGGACGCAAAGGAAGGAAGAGGAAGTTTCAGGTCTCCATACGCCCAATCCTGACTAATGGCTAGGTTACGACTCTGATACCATAATGAAATAATTGCTTCATAAAACAAATTTGTACATTCATAACATGGGCTTACATAGGCTATCACAAGGTTTTACCAATAAACCCCTAGACTTCTTCAATATTCCCTTTTTTTTCCAATAACACCCTAAATAAGGTCCAATTCTCAATAAAATACCATCATTTTAACTTTTAAAAAGTGAAGTATGCATGTAAAAAAATTAAAGTTTGTATTAGATGTGTCAAGTAAATAGGAATTGAGTGGCATGTATGTAATTAAAATCTGCCTTATTTTGACAGGTCTTTGGCGCCTCTGCCATGGTCAACAACACAGGGAAGCACCCTGCCCAGCTGAAAGACGCAGTTACATCGCCGGCAGGAACCACCATAGCCGGCATTTATGAACTCGAGAAGGCCGGATTTCGTAGCGCACTGATGAGCGCTGTCATTGCTGCTACAAACCGATGCCGCGAACTATCATAAGGTGCACACGCCCTACTCATTGAAAAATTATTCCATACGAACATCATATGCAAAAATGCATACGCATAAATGCATGCGGTGTCCGATAACCATTTTACCTTAAAAGTTAAAAACTTTATTTTTCTTTTTTTTTTAAATATTATCATTTTTAATCAATATATTATGCTTCGATATTAGCTATGACAAAAATTTTGAAAATATGCTTGTGCATTTCATTGAAACCTAATATGTTGTTGCTTCATTTGAGTGAATTGCGAGGGAAAAAGCAGAGAAGTTTAATGAGAAATTGTTAATCCTGATTGTAAAATGTGTTGGGGATGCCTGGATTTATACTCCTTTATTTTTAAGATTGCTTTCTCGTCATTTGGCCATTATTTTATTCCTATTATTATTATTATATATATTGTAAAAAGCTATTTTTTTTTAATAAAAATTTGATAATATGCAGTAGCTCTTAAAAATAATGCTTTATTTAGAAAAAAAAAAAAAGACGGTTTATGTTGCCCATAATAATTGAGAAATTACTATATGTATAAAATGTATATCTATCATAGGGTTGTTAACGATCTGATTTTCGAGTCTCGTTAGGGTTAGTTCAAAATCAATTAAAATTCAACTCAAAATTTTGGCGTGCAGCTTAGTTCATTTATTTTGATCCGATTTTTGATCCGGGCTAAAACTATGTAATTAGTAATCTTAGAGCTAAATTTGTTAAATTTGCAGCTTTAGCACTACTAGGGCTGTCGATCCGATTTCAAGCCAAGCTGTGATTGACTAAAAATTGACCTGCAAAAATTTGATCCAAAAACTTTAGCTTGAAACTTAGACTCGTTTATTTTGATCCTATCTCAATCCGATTTAAAATTTGAATCATTTTTTTGAGCATTCAACAATCATCCAGCTAAATTCAAATCTTTTGTGTGATTACTAAAGCATAATCCTTTTTTTTTATGTTCAAAGTTATTTTATTAATTTTTTATGTAAATTTTCTTAGTCATCTTTTTTTCCGAAAAATTATTTCATACGGACAGCGTATGTAGAGATGTATGTGCCGTCCAATCTTCACTGTTGATCAGATCAAAGCTGTACTTTGGTGGACCGATTTTTTTTTTAAAAAAAAAATTTGATCAACGGTAGAAATAGAACGGCGCATGTATTTCTGCATACGGAAGACATGGAATAATGTTTCTTTATTTATGTGCTAAGATAAAAATAAAAAATAAAAAACGTTGGCGTCTGGCGGCTTGCCGGTGCCGCCTTCCATCAGCATCTACTGCACACTCCAATATATATATATATATATATTTTAAACACGTGCGAAGTCATAGCTGTCTCCCAACTCACGCGTACCACGCACGCTTTCCACTCTCCATACTCCGCCTTCCTTCCCCCATAAAGCTTTCTCCAAAGAAAAAAAGAGAAGAAAGGAGCAGATACTCTCCACCATTTACCCTTCCCTGCTTCTCATCGGCACTCCAAACCCAAACACCAACCCTAATCCTAGCTCTCGATTCTCCATGGACGAAGCAGACACCCGCCTCCCCTCCAAGAAACCCTTTCTTCTCCCCCGATCCTTCTCCTATCACCAAACCTTACCCCGCCGCTCCCGCCCCTTCTGGAAACACCTCGCCGACAACGATCCCAACCTCTCCCTCCCCGATCCCCTCGTCACCCTCTACACTACCTCCCTCCGCACCATCCGCCGGACCTACGAGGACTGCCGCGCCATACGCGCCATCCTTCGCGGCTTCCGCGTCGCCGTCGACGAGCGCGATGTTTCAATGGACGCCGCATACCGACGCGAGCTCCAATCGCTGATCGGCGGGAAGGGGGGGCCGCCCG
>NW_018238735.1:178540-190357 GCF_001263595.1 Phalaenopsis equestris | reverse complement strand
GGTTCGGCACCCCCAGGAGATCGGAGAGCTCGGGAGATTGCTTGACGGAGTTCCTCGTCAGGATCCGGCGTTCGTTTGCGGCGGATGCGGTGGAGCTCGGTTTGTGCCGTGCGGGAGGTGCAGCGGTAGCAGGAAATTGTTCGTGGAGGAAGAGGGACGGATGCGGAGGTGTGAGAGCTGCAATGAGAATGGATTGGTACGCTGCCCTAACTGCTGCTCTTCTTCTTCTTCCTATTGAAATAAATCGGTTATAATTTGGGTAAATTATATATCAAAAAAAAAAAAATGAAAAAAAGAGTTGATAGATTAAAAGTAGGAGGGATTTGTGATTTGATTTTTGATTTTTAGATTGCGATTGAAATTAATTCGTTCGTGGAAGGTATCTTGATTATATTTTGTGGGTTTTTTATAACAAAAAAGATGGATTGCAAGTGTTATGTTCTCTGAGCAGTTTAGGGTTCATGGAAGGTCTGTATATATAATATGTAATATAAAAAATTTGGCTATTAATGGATTGTAACTGTTATAACTGCGCATTGGCTGATACAAAACAAGATGGTTTATTTCATAAGATCTCTATTGTTTTGGTTGATGATGCACTTTGCATTGTTGAGTACTCTGGATTCTGATTTTTATTTTCCTTGGTGAAACTTTCCTTGGTTCATTCAGTGATTTTTTTATGAAATGCACTAAAATTTGCTGTAATAGAAGTTTTGATTGATTATTTAAGATTCAATTGATTCAGAGTTCATCTTGGTCATATTTTGTGTACAATATTCTTACGATTTTGTTATTATGATGCAATTTTCTGTTTGTTTATGCATGCAATCTACCATAATATGCAATTGAAAGATGTAATAATTTTTGTTTAGATTGTCATAAACCTGAAGAAAATTGAAACTTGTGCTAGGGATGCAGGCTTAAATATGATATTTGAAACATATGATCTTCCTCCCAACTCAAGCTTGCTGATTTGTCCAATATTATAAAGTATATGTTTGGATTTTTTTCGGGTCTGAACATGTTCAGGACACACCCGAACACTATATCTGCATGTGTTTAACATGATTTTGATAAAACGAGACACGAGAAGTAGAAAATTATATATATAGTTTTAATTATATCTCATAGTCGAAATTGCTCTCTCATTATAAAGCATCGAATGTGCATTATTAGATGTTTTCTGTTTATGATCTCAAGTTGGATAATTTTTTTTTTAAATATAAAAATTATTTTTTATAAGCATAAGATAAGATGTTATAATTAAATTTATGAAGTTAAATTTTATTCTTGTATAATTAGTTTTGTGATGTTTTTAATAAGGAATACTTAATAAATAAATAAATATATTGTTAATTAATAATTAATTAAATATAAAAACATGTTTAAAACATGAAATTAAAGTACAAAGTGGAGATCATTTAAAAAAAAAAAAAGGTACAAACTAGAGATTATGGTTACAACATTATATTTAATATAAATTTTTAAATAGATTTAAAAAATTTTGATAAATTAAAAGTAATTTATAATGTTTTTCATCATTTAGTTGGATGTAATCAAAGCTATATCAAACTCTTTAAAATGTTTAAATGCTATATTGTCATGAAAGAAAATTAGAAAAAGATGGCACTTTGCTTTCTTGTGGGTTGCTTGAAATGATAATTATATGCATGTGGTTGTTTTGTGATGACCTTTTAAAGCCTTGAATCTGAAGCAATATGACTATAGCTTTCTTAAAGTTCATGAAACAATCTAAGTGATTTATTCTGTTGACATGGGGTGGCTTAAATAAATTAAATATTTTTTTTTTTTTGTAAAGATAATTTCTCCTGATTAGGATGAAAATGTCAATCTAATTAGGCGCCGTTGTTTTGGATCAAATCTGTATTTGTTGATATGGTTGACCAAAATTTACACAATTCCTTCATATTTTACATCTCTGGTTCATAAGGCTTTCACACATATATAACAACCAAATCTTATTTCGATCATCCTTCGGACATAAAATTATTATGTATAGAGTTTATGCGTAATATTTTTTCTCGTGGAAGACGGCTTATTGTCACGGTCAAACTTATCTCAAGTCCTCCGTACGGTTTTAATGCTCTTCTTAGGAACTAAATAGCCTAACCATCATAATGCTCGGATGGGGGAGAGTGACATTATGCTTTCTTCCCTTAGAAACTTTAAAGAAATTTGTCAACAACTTGAAATTTTGGCGAAAAGAATGGGACATTTACATACATAACATACAATTCTTATCTATTTACTTTTCTAATAATTATTTTAATTTTTAAAATTTATACCACAAATCTTTATTATCATATTTAAAATATTATTATTTTAACTAAAAAAATTAATTATATATTTTGTTGCATATATTATCTTTGTGCGTGCGTATGTGCACGTGTGCGCGTGCACGTGTGATTAGATGTTAGATATGCAAATACATAAGATTAAAATAATATGCTTGTTTTTATGAAATTTAGGTATACGCAACAGTTTTTATGTATTTACACGTCAAACATATTACATTTAATATTTATTTTTATAACTTAACAGCATTTTGATGTCAAAAGCTTATGCATATAAACGTTATTTAATGGTAAAAATAATAATAATAATTTTAATATTAGTAATAATATTAAATATCTAAATATTATACATATAAAAAAAAAAGCTTTAATTAAATTTATAAAATTTAGGATACATATATTAAGGCCCCTTGAATTTTTTGTAAAATGATAAATTCTCTCAATTTTGATAATGTAAAGGCAGGTTTGACATCATTTCCAATTTTCTTATATGTCTATAAATAAACATGTTTTTTACATAAATTTTCATATAAAACTAATCAAAAAATTAAAATTTTAAATAGATATTATTTTAAAATAATGAATCATATAAATATAAAATGTTTAACAATGAACTACATATGCATCTGGTCATGGACATTAACAAGCGAGTTTGATTATTCAAATTTAGTTCATTTAAACCCTAACTCTATTGCACGGAAGCTGAAGTCGTTACAGTTGCATTAACTTTAATTATTATTTACGGTTGGCATTTGATTGACATTGAGATAGATCGTTTGGAACTTTGGAACTATTGTACTAAGAAGAAAACATATTCTTGGAGTCTTATTATTTAGATGAAAAAATTATTTACTCTACTTAAAATTATGCAAGTTAATTGGCTATTTACCTATCGAGAAAAAACCAATGCGCAAACTGCATGGGTTGGAGAACCAAGCCTTCATATTTTCGGTTCCAGTATCTCACTAGTTTTCTATTATTATTCATGGTGATTGTTCTGGAACTCCTTATATTCGATATATAGTATTTTTAAGACTTTTTTGTGTTAGTTGTACTTAATGACTGATGGTTTCTTAGGTTTTTATTTCTTTGCGTGAGTTGGGTGGTTGGTATGTAGTGAAACTGTCGGTGACCATTTTTTTATTGGAATAAAATTTCCTACGGGTTCTTTAAAAAAACCCCCTAAAAAATATTCAAACTTGTTTGTTTACTAATTTGAACAAACATGAATTGAGTCTTAATCAAGCCGAATTTTAGCAATTCTCATCATACACAAACTTAAGAATCAAATAATATAAATACAAAAAAAATTAAGTATTAATTATGTAAATACACAGGATATGAACGGTAATGCATGTAAAATCCTTCAAAATTAAAATCAAAATAAAAAATAATGATAATTATAACAATAATGAAATGCAATGGGAGGAAGAAGAAGAAAAAGAAGAAGAAAAAGAAGTATCATCATTGGCTAAGGGGCATGCATTCAAGCTCCAGTTCTAAGTGGCCACTCTCCACATTCTGGAGCTTGAGGCAAATCTCCTGCTTTACCTTACCTTCCACCAGGAGGAATAGGCTGTCCCTCACCAGCGAGCTGTGCTCCGTTGCCACCCATTTCCCGACCTGTGCCGGCTCCGACGAGCTTAAAACACAGTTCTCATAAGCTCTGGCTAATGCTACCAGTGGCTGGATATCTATTTCACCCACCCCCATCTCGTCGTCTGTGCTCAATCTATCCTTATCGAACACCTCCTGCAAATTTACATTTATACCGCACGATTCTTATGTATTTACATATTTATTAACATCTTGGTGTCATAAACCTATGCATGAAAATGTGCATTTCAGTTTTAAAAATATAGTATAAATAAATATAAAGATTTAAGTATTCAATATATAAATATATGAGAATTATAAGACACGCATGTAAATCTCCCTATCATATTGAAAGACTACTAACATTACCTTATCTAAAATGAAATAAGGACTTCTGTGTGAATTTTGATGCAGGGTAGTGAACAAATAAATATAAAGATTTGAATATAATTCTAAGTTATGTTTGCAAATCTCCCCATCATATTTAAAGGAGAACTAATCAATAACTCTCAACACATCACTCATTCTTCTTTAATGAGTGCCATATAGAGACATTTCTTTATTAGTTAAGGAAAAAATCCTTAAAGAGCTAGAAATGAGGTATAAAAACGGCAACTTTTCTTTTATCTCAATTGAAAATGATAGGAGGAATCATGCTCAAGTTTCAAAATGGAACAAGAGAAGAAAAAGAAGGAAAGAACACTAGTGAGATGAACAAAAGTTAAATATTTGCAACTTATATTTATCTCTGTGCGGTCATAGACAAATGAATTTGTTAGAATTAAATGGAAATATGATACATAACAGGACACAATGGAGAAAAGGATTCATTTAGCTGACTCCACTTGATGGGATAAAGACTTGTTGTTGTTGTTGATAGGCAAATGAATTTCACTCGACCATGTAAATTTTCTTATGTACTTTTATCGATGTTCTCAACGAAATAATTGGGAACCAACACAAACATAAAAAAGAACGTTTCTTTTTTTGTGAGCACAATTTTCAAGGCAATCCTAGACCACAGAGAGAGGATAAAAAAATGGCTCACCAGCCTCAGGGGAGGAACAGGATCTGGAATTGACAGCATCAGACTTTCATTCCACACAGGATTTAAATTTCTCCTCACTACTCTTGTTTTCATTGTCTGCCAAAAAAGAGCAAACAAATTCAGACAACTTTGATGGTAGAAAAAGAGAGATGAGATCTGTTTATCAGAGAAAAGCTTCTCACTTGGTGTCCTAAAGTAAGAATGACGTAAGGATCGCTGGTTAGAACATCACGGACGGCAAGATTGGTACCCCTTATAATGTTCACCTTAATCAAGCCAACAAATTCAACCATGCCCATCTGCAACAATGAGTTCTGTTGTTAAATTCCAAAGTTAAAAACTCTGAATCATCATAGGAAAATTATGAAACAGGGTGGAAATTTGCATACATAACACACAACTGTTCCGTATGACATTAATTATGTTTATTCGACTCGAAATTTAAGAGCAATTTTTTTGGGGGCATTTACATGCATAGCATGTAAGTCTTATAAACTTGCATATCTTAACACCTAAACATTCATATTTACATGCATACCACACCAATGTTTAAAAACAAATCAAAAATACTACCATCACTATCTTTTTAGAAGTGAAATACACATTTTCATGCATAAATTTATGACAAATATTATAGTGTAAATATCAAACTTTGGGTGTTAAGAATAGTGTGGTATGAATGTAAATTTTCCTTTGAATTATGTATCATCTAACTGTAACAATCAATGCAGGACCAAATAATGTAACAAGGTTGTGGGCTCCAAAAATTGTGATGCCCAAGACTCTGTATATTTTTGTTAAGAGCTTTGATGGTCAAATTTTTAGAAGGTAGATTGGATTGTGCATAAAACACTACCCATAGATTTTGCCCTCGTCTTGCAAGGACTTTCTGACCTTATGATTTGAGGTTTTCCACAGGTGCAAGCCCCTATGATTGATTATCTGGCTCTCCCAATTAAGGCTAGTAATTAAACACTGAATATTTAACATATAACAGTGGCAGTCATACAATATAAATTATAAAATTTATCACTTGAGCTTAAAGCAGATAGTGGGAGAAATGATGACAAACCTGATTGAGATATCATGGTTATGTCATCCCAGGTTATTATAGTCTTTGATCTACTTGATCGAAAGTGGCAGGTGACCAAATCTGACTGCCATATTGAGTGAGGAATCACAATAGCTGTCATTCGGTTATTCTGAGTCCTAGACTTGAGCTGTAAACGAACTTGCGCTTCGCTAACTTAACCTACTGGAGATCACAAGCTCAAAATTCTCTTTTTTGAATATCTGAATTGCGACAAATATGAGAGAGGAACCTCTAACTTTTGAAATTGCGTGTAGTGTAACATGCCTGATGATAAAGGCATTTCTACACATTCACTTGAATGTACCTTCAACACTAATATGTTAAATCATCAATTGGGGAACTCATATTAGACACGATATCGACCCAAATGATAAAAGATAGAATATATTTGGGGAAGCTATGTCAAACCAAATAAATTTAAATGCAACCAAATCTCGATAGCAAAAAAAAATTTTTCGCTAGCCATTAATTTGACATGAAGTTTGAGCTAATTTCTTTGGTCTTATGCTTCGCATTTTATCAGATTATGTTTTGAAAAAGAGAAAAGTTCCTGCAGTCTGTTTAATGCTTAGTCAGGCCTTTTGAAGAAAGTTGATTATTTAAAATGGTAATGACATCAAACTCAACTAATTTTTTTCTCATGTAAGTATCATGTTTTAGTTTTGCCTTGATCCGTCGATCAGTTGAGAAAACTTTATGAATCTATATCACTTGACCTTGTGAAGTTGAATAAACTTGCACTTTTGTTGTCATCAGACATACAAATAGGGCTCTTTACACTTATTGATTGAAGAGAAAAACCAGCACCGACCACATCTTGGCTTGATGAGACCAACCTCTGCCTAAGTCCTAAAATTGAGCAACAATAATCGTGTACTTTATCGTTGTCAAACTAATAAATTGGGCTCTTCACTACGACCTTGCCTTGTTAAGTGAAAAGAAAAGCAAGCAACTCGAACACACTTCGGCTTGTTGATTTCAGCCTCCATCTAAGTCCTAGACTTGAGCATAATAGGATTTATACTTCTCCAACTTAACTTGGTTGAAACTTATTCACAAATTTTCTCGCTTGACATTTGAAATCTTAGCGGGTTTTGAAGACAAACCTCTAACCTTTAGAATCATCTTATATATCTTGTTTGAAACTTGTTCTTTTTGAATTGTCAAATTGAACACAACTTTATCATTGACAATTTGAACATCCTCTCAAGGATCTCGATATTAAGCAGGATGTCACCCAAGTTACTTGGGGATCTCAACACGAGTATGCTATCAACCCAAATAAAGGAAGATCTTGATGTTAAGCAAAATGTTGACCCTTCTAGCTAGGAGACCTCAACATTGAATTAATAGTTACCCAAAATGATAGGGCCCCAATCTAATAAAGAAGGGATTTTAGTGATGAGGGCGCTTAATAGACTCAGCTTTGGGCATAATTTTAACTTGAACGCGTAAGAATCTTGGAAATAGTTGTACCTCATCTAAAAAAAAAGAAACAACTTGATTTTACAATGCACATAAAATTTCAGCTATGAACACAACATCAAACTAGATGATAGACTTTTGATTTGGAGTTCAGTGCCACCTTGAATAATTATACCCCTTTTTTGGCAAAGGAGCGATTTCAACACTTGGAAGTATTACACTCGTGCTGGAATAGAGCATATATTCTTATTTTCCTAAAGGAAACTTAGGAAATAGTTTTGACTAGGTTGTTATGTGTAATGCTTCTTTGAACATTGATCATTAATTAGTGATTTTGATCATTGACAATTTAGGTTGATGAGTTGGCAGACTCCTCCCTATATCTCTTCTCGATGACAAAGAGACCTTACAAGTTAGGTTCAAATTTTCTGCCAACCTTAGGTTTAATGATCCATTTGCTAAAACTTTGCTATGTGAGCTCAAATTCAATAATACTCACATCGACAAGGATTAAAGAAACATTTCTATTTGACTACTTTGGATATATTGAGGGAGTGATGAATGAACAGAATCATATCCCGCTACATTAATTTGATAACCACTCCACTTGTGTAGTTAAAGTTTATTGACAATGGGATCCTTTGATAGACTTTCCAAAGTGTCAACCATTAGAAGATTCATCAATGAGTTTTCTTCAAAGTTCATTTTTGAATGATCTTGTTAATGGTGGATCTTTGAGAGTATGAATCAGATGTCATGCCAAATCTCTCTCTAAATATTTCACATTCATGAATTTTGAGCTATATCATAGAAGATGGAAGGCAGCGGCTTCCTAATTGAAACTTTGGTGCTCTCAATCACCATAAGCTTTTTCACACATTTTTTTCGTGAAGCTTCTTTCTTTGGCAACTTTCTGAATCAAGTAGACGCTAATAAACAACATTTCAGGTTACTTATTTTCAGTGGCAAGGGTTCTTGTTGAACCCAAAAAGATTGTTTACTTATCGGTAGAGCTATTCTTTTTAACCCATTTTAGGCTTTTTTAATTGACTGTGGATGGGAATACTCACTTCAAATAATTTTGCTTATTGAACAATTAGTTGTTATAACAGTAATTGTTGAGCCCTTAGTTCAATTTTTTCATTTTCATTTGTCTTCTAAATAGTATTCTTTCGAATCATTTTGACGCAACTTTGAATAACTACAATAGTGACAATAGCATCAGCAATGAAAAATCTCTACACCATCGAGCTGGACAGTGAAAAGTAGGATTCCCTAGAAGAGTATTATCATCTTTAGAGATGAAAAACCTTTTGAGTGTCAACCACCATGATAATTACTAGTAGCAATATATTCTTCTGAAATTCAATCGTGATAGATTCCTTTCCATTGACATTCCTACCCTTCTACTCAGACCAACCAATAGTAGTTATTTAGAATTGAAATTCAAATATCATTAGACAATATTTCTCATTATGCATGAATGATTTGATAGTAGATTCCTAAATTAAGATTCAATGGCCATACATCAATGCTCACCAGATAGTTTTTTTTTTTTTTTTTCTGTTGGGACCTTTCGATGATAGATTCCTAGATTGAGATCCAAAGGTCATGCTTTGATGCTTATCAAATAGATTTTATCTTTCAATGGCAAATTCCCATATTAAGATCCAAGGGCCAAACTTCGATGCTTACTAGACAGGTCATTTTTCAATTGGGACCCTGCAATGACAGATTTTTGTATTGAGATCCAAATGTCATGTTCATATGCTCATCAAATAGATTTCATCTTTTTTGGGACAATTCAATGATAGAATATTGGATTAAGATCCAAGGGTCGTCCATCAAAGTTTGCCAAACAAAATTTCCTTATGTTTATGAGTAATTATATGTATGAAAGCAATTTAGATTCATTTATCTTTTATCATTTTTAAGATATTATTATCGCGAATGTATGACTAGCCAAAAATGGAAAGAGAAATTTTCCCTAGAGCAATCACCAAAAATTTGTGGGCTTGAAAAATTGACGCCCCATACTAGTTTTTTTATGAGAGCTTTGAGCTTTGAGGGCCAAATATTCAAAAGGCATTAGATTGTGGATAAGACACTACCCAGATATTTCATCCTCATTTTGTGAAAACTTTTTTATCCAGGATTCAAGGTTTCTCATAGACGCAAGCCCTTATGGTTAATTACTTCTACTAATAGGTGAGCACTTTCGATCAAGAATAGTGATTAAACATTGAATATTTAATAAATATAATAATGACAGACATAAAGTTTAAATTGTAATTTTTTTCACGTGGAGCTTAAAGTGGATGGTGGAGAAAATGATGACGAACCTGATCAAAATCATGTGGTTCCATCATCTCGAGTTGTCATGGAGCCTAATCTACGTAGTCAGAAGAGGCAGTCGACCCAACCTGACTGAAATATCCCTGTCAGCAACCAAGAGCTGTGTCATCCAAGGAAAACTTGTAGATTGGGAGTGAATGATTGTTTGATGGGATAAATTTAAGTCAATCTTAGCTGATCACGTCCATCATCGAAGGAATTTAAACATTTGAACTATTTTTTTTTTTTTTTATTTTATTTAGCATTTGAACTATTTATGTTTCAAGTGAATTTGATATTTGTTGGTACAAAATCTTTTAGAATAATTCATATCGACTCCAGTCTTTACAAGGAGGAGAATCAGACTAGGCGATTTGAACTTGCAAATTTTTATGTTTGTGATTTGAATAATATTGAAACAAACTAGACTAATCAACTCCAATCTTTAAAAGAAGAACAATCAAACTAGTTGAATGAGACTTATAACCCACCCTATAGACAAGACGACCCAAATGAGTGATTTTTAAAATAATATTAACCATAGTCAAAACCTTATTCAAAGTTGTGCAGCATTCCTGAGCTCTTTAAATTTAAACATTTATTTAATTTAGTGGAGCGAACCCGCGCGCGTGCCTACACACACACACATGTACACAAGAGAGGGTTTTAGAATAGAAATGGGAGTTTCACAATCAGCAGTCTGCAAATGTCCCAATCACCTCAGTGCTTTTCTTGGTAGCCCTAATCGTGACTATGTCACAGATTCAGATGAGCAGAGAAGTGAAGGTTAGTGTCGCGTGACAAAGAAGTTAATGAACGACTTCAGTGTGGTCGGAGCGACAGGTAGGGACGGAGGTGTTTGGTGTAGGGAGACAGAAGAGAGTTTAGAATGTCTTTGTATGTCGTAATCATGTCATTGCTTTCCTCGCTAGCCTTAGTCACGGCTATATTACGAGTGAACTTTGGTCGCAAGAGGAAGATTAGAGGCGGCGAGCGATTTTGCGTGTGATTCACTGCGACCGAGAACAAGTGGAGCATAGAATTTGGTGATGGGTTGTGCAACAAAGAGAGGAAGAGATCGAAAGCAAAGAGCTTTGGCTTTGGGGTCGTGTGTGAGGCAGGAAGGGAGAATTTTTGCACTTCGATCGAGAGAGGTGAGAAGACAGACAAATAAGGGGAAAAGAGAAGCAGGATTTCACGTCCTCTTTCTATAAGGAAACACTTTCTATTTTGTGTGTATGCTAAGTATAGGAGAGATAACAGTTATTGAGGTCCTTGGAGGAAGCGGTTATTAGCATTTTCTAGTATTTATTATTATTATTTTTTAATGATCAGCAAAGGTCTATTATTCGATGTGTGCGCTCTCAATGAGTTCAGTGTAATTTTTAGGTTGCACTTATTTTTACTTCTCTTATAAATGGAGAGGGAGTGATACCGTAGTTAACCCAAACAACAATATAAAAATAAATATTATTATTGAAAAATTCAATGAGCGATTACAACCAACACACTGAAATGGGAAATAACAACAGGCATAACATACAGCTCAACTAGGGTTGTATTCCAAAAGGGTGGTGGTTGGATAAGCAGGGTTGGGAGTGGTGGTAGGTGGTTGGAATGGTTGGGTGGGGGTTCAAAGGTGGCGGTTGCAGCAGGGAAGGGGCATTTGGGTGGCTGTTTTGGAATGGCAACAAGCATAGGGTGGCTGGAAGAGCCAGAGAAAAATAGCCTGTTTTTTTCCGGATGACGAAAACAAGAGGGAAGGGGTGGCGGCCAGGACCCAGCCTGGAAAGTGGGGAAAAAGAGGTACTGGAGGGAAGTGCAAAGCTGGCTGCAGGTTTGGAAGGGCAGATAAGGATTGGAGTGTTTGGACTGGCCGCGAATTTGAAAGAGAAGATAACGCTTGAGGTGGTTGGACAACAGGTAGACTGCAACAGAGGATGGTAGGGGTTGTTGGAAGGTTGTGGACGGTTGTGGGCTGCTGAAAACAACGGCGTTTGGGTGGT
>NW_018238735.1:124764-178301 GCF_001263595.1 Phalaenopsis equestris | reverse complement strand
GGGGGGGGATGGGATTTAGCAGTTGATTCTGAGGATGAAAGCAGGGATTGAGGAAGGGATGGTGATAGCAAAGAATAGCGAGGAATGCAGAGAAAGATGTGTGGCAGCACAGCAACGATGGCTGCAATGAGGAGAGATGTTTGGCAGCATAGCGAGGGATGCAAAGAAAGATGGTCACCACCTCTGAGCGAGATACAATCGAAGCATCACTTGTTCTTGAATACACCATAGAACGGAATACTGGGGACGTCGATGGTTGTCCCAACAAAAATATACAAAAAACCTACCCCTAGAACATCACAAATACAAATATATAATAATAGAATAAAATGAGTGCGCCTAAGGGCCGGCCGACACTCCACAACACAAAAAAGCATGGACCAAATTGATCTAGGCGAGCAGGCGCTCCGCCCACTCACTCGTGGGAGGCCTGTGTCTGCTCCAGTAGCTGGAGACACCCGCATCAATGAGTGCCATCATTATGCAGTACATATGAAATCTAAGGGTTTTCAAGAAAAACAAAAAAGTTATATGGAGCAACAACAATAGGACATATCTATCAGTTGAACTAGCACACGTAAAGTCCTTAATGGATTTTGTGTGTTTATTTACTTCCTAATTCATTCATTGTGGAATTTAGATTAGGTCTCTCTTAAACTAGATAAATGTATGATCAGATAATGTAGGCTTATTTATTATAGGGAAGGCTTATTTATTATAGGGAAAGGCTTATTTATTATAGGGAAATTTACATACCACATAATTTTTATGTATTTACATATCTAACACCCAAAGTTTGAAATTTACACTTTTAACATCTTCGTGTCATAAAACTGTTCATGAAAATATATTACTTAACTTCAAAAAAGATATTGCAATTGGTATTTTTGGTGTGATGTTAAAGATCGAGTGTTTTTGCAAGTACATATCTAACGGGGTTTTTTTTGGGGGGGGGGGGGGGGTGATTTAGCGGTTATCTCAGAGGATGAAAGCAGGGATTGGGGAAGGGATGATGATAGCAAAGAACAACGAGGCATGCAGAGAAAGATGTGTGGCAACACAGCAACAACGGTTGCAGTGAGGAGAGATGTATGGCAGCACAACGAGGGATGCAGAGAAAGATGGTCATCACCTCTGAGCGAGATACAAGCGAAGCATCACTTGTTCTTGAATATACCATAGAACGGAATATTGGGGACGTCGATGGCTATCCCAACAAAAATATACAAAAAACCTAGCCCTAGAACATCACAAATATAAATATATAATAATAGAATAAAAATGAGTGGGGCCAAGGGCCGGCTGGCACTCCACAACACAAGAAAGCATGGACCGAATTGGTCTAGGTGAGCAGACGCTCTGCCCACTTACTCATGGGAGGTCTGTGTCTGCTCCAGTAGCGGGAGACGCCCACATCAAGGAGTACCATCATTATGCAGTACATATGAAATCTAAAGGTTTATTCAAGAAAAACAAAAAAAAAGTTATCTGCAGCAACAACAATAGGACATATCTATCAGTTGAACTAGCACACGTAAAGTCCTTAATGGATTTTGTGTGTTTATTTACTTCCTAATTCATTCATTGTGGAATTTAAATTAGGTCTCTCTTAAACTAGATAAATGTATGATCAATGCAATAAGGCTTATTTATTATAGGGAAATTTACATACCACAAATTTTTTATGTATTTACATATCTAACACCCAAAGTTTGAAACTTACACTTTTAACATCTTCATGTCATAAAACTATTCATGAAAATATATTACTTAAACTTCTAAAAAGATATTGCAGTTGGTATTTTTGGTGTGATGTTAAATATCAAGTGTTTTGCAAGTAAATATGAGAGTATAGATATTAGCTAGGAAAATATATATGAATTTTGTGGTATGCTTGTAAATACTCCTTGATTCTATTACCATCTTCCTAAATGTTTTATGCTCGGATCCCTTTTTCCTCCAGCTGTTTCTGAATGCTTGAATGAGACCACGACGGATACCAGTTTGTTGCTTCTCAAAGTACTTATTTTTGGGGATATTGTTTGACGTAGGTGATTCAAAAGATGATACTATAGATGAAGAAACAGTCTGTACAGTTGAAAATTGTTGGAGCTCATATTTTCTCCTGTTCATCAGTGTTAATGCATATATTCAGTATACCGCGCGCACAAAGAACAAAATTTGATGTGGAGTGCTACAATGTACCGTATGAAATCAAAACGCTCGTCTAATGAAGCATCTGGTTTAGGTTTCTTAACATCTCCAGGCATAAAAGCTTCATATTTCATATTTACGACAGCATTTCCACCACCAGAAATAAAAGAATCAATCTGATCATCTGTCCATTCATCTAGGTTAACTGACAGAACCTGAAGGAGAAATCAGCAAAAGTTATTGAACCCATCGCTATCAGATCCTATATAAAACAAAGAATAAAATCGGGTATAACTACCACAACTATCATTATCACAGAAATATTATACATTTAGAGTCCGTTTAGGGTTACTGAAGCTTTTTGTTATAGATAATTATAAAACTGTTCCGGTAAAATAACTTTTCTTTTTTGAAAACTATTTAGTGATAAAACTATTTAGTGATTTTTTTTTTTTTGGAAGAAAAATCAAACAACGGATTTCTTACAGCTATTATACTCCAGCAGATCTAGTTAAAAAAAAGCAGCTTCCAACCACAAAAATTCTAAAATACAAAGGAAAACAGTAACCAAGCAAAAGTGTGATAAGAGTCCGAGAAGCAAACACTGAGAAAATTGTCTTAAATGATAGGGGTTGTTTGTTATCAATAAATGGAAAGTCCTAATTCTTGTTTTTGGATAACATGTATTTTTTTCCCCTAAGATGGAAATTTCCTCACCCTTGATCTCTTAAAGCCCTGCTGGTATCATTTTTGTTTCTTGTTTTTATTTCTATTTTTATTTTTTCTTTTTGTTTTGAAAATATTTTTGGTTGATATAATTTTTTTATGTTTTCATTTTCTATTTTAAAATATAAATCAACTTGTTTTTAAAAACACTCAAAATACTTAAAAGATGTTTTGTGTTTTTAAAAATAACTCGCACAATCAAACATGTTTTAATTTAAATCAAAACATAAATAAAACAAAATAAAAATAAAAAATGAAAAACAAAAGATAAAAGTGATCCCATATGGTCCCTTAAAATTTCCTTTTTCAAACATTGGCATTGGATTGCAAATTGAACCAAATCAAATAAAAACCTCCTTTTATTGTTTTTGACCCCACATAATAACCAAAACTAATTCAGGAATCAGCTTTAGCAATTAATTATAAGAATAGAAATTTTAGTTATTACTTCTTAATTAATTATCCTATTATTACATGGGAAAAAATTAAGAAAATTATTCCATTGGTAATATGCTTTTACCGATGATCAATCATAGAAATCATTTTGTTCAAATCTTACTTTTGTTTTTTTTTTTTTTTCAAAATATCAATTGGATGGGCTTCATTTGGTATGTTAGACTTGACATAGGATATATCTGTGTTTGCTTTCATGGATTTTCTTACGTTATCCATCTTGGATTGGCTTTACTTAAGCTGGGCTAAACTGAATTTACTTGGCTCAACTTGGAATTGAATAGCTTGGCATAGATCTACATAAAATGGCTTAACTAATCATGAAATTACTTTTCTTAGGTTACCCGGCTTAGCTTAACATGGTTTGGCATAGCTTAGTCAGGCTTGATTAGACATAGCAATGCTAGACCTATGAAGCCCTGACACACGCGCAACACTACATAATACAGTGACACGACATAATTGAAAAAAATAAAACACGATACTTCTTGGAAACATTTTTACATGAAAAAAATTATTAATATAAAACAATTTTTTTCATTATTTTTTATTAAGGATATCACAAAATAATAGGAAAAAATAAAATTTAACTTATATTGTGAAACCTTATATTTATAAAAATCAATTTTAAAATTAGATATATAATATGTTCCAAAAGAATTTCTCCAATTTATCTACTAAAATTTAAAATATCCTACAATTACACCTTGTTCAATTAATTAATTAAAATATAAAGATGGCTTAATTTTAGAAACAACACATCCATGTCGTATTAACTATAGAAAAAAGATGGTGTTCAAGAAATAAATGTTTTCTATTAACTCAGAACACAAATCCAATTTAGTATTGACTAATAATATTCAAAATCTTATGCAAAAAAATGGACCTTACAATGTAAAATGCTAAAGATGCATAGTCTATTCAGCAAGCTAAGAATGAAATCTAATAAGCTTATAATAAAAGGTTGCTCAGGTTCCACAGAGACAATACTAACATCAAGCTTCAAAATTAAATTCAAGTTGATGTTGGTATTTTCAGGAAACAAGATAAAAAAATGTTGGCTAAAAAAATACCTTAGATATATGAACGCCAAGGCCTCTATGGATGCCTGAACACTTGATGCAGATAAAAACTCCATTGTTTAGGGACCTGAATTCATTTTCTTCAATTCAATTATCAAGAAAAGCAAAAAAATAAATAATGCTGATACAAGAAATAAATAAATAACATTTTAATAAGAATGTGGATTCAAATAATAGATAACCATAATATTCAATGTTAACTTTGATAGCTTAAACAATAACTCAACGAGTAAATAAAATCTAAAACTTCAACTTTTGGGTAGGCAATGGATAAGTCCACTGGTAAAATTTGACTATCACGCCTTTTGAATTCACAAAATGCTCCAAATCTTTAAAGCATCATATTGACCATACATATATGAATTATGAAATATTCGCGAAAAAAGTTATCCTTAAGTCAGTTATTCGAAGGAAAAAAAAAAATTATCTTACAACATTTGGTGATGGATAAATAATGAAATGTTGTAAGAGCTAGATGCAAAGAAAAAAAAAAGGAAGACACAAGAATGACACATGAGCAATCTTTCATATAGCTTCCAAATAAGAAAAAATATATATGTTAGTATAAGCATTCACAAGTCAGGTACGTACACCCATTTTGGATCTGGAGACCCACAATCAGCACAAACTCTGTTGCCAGGTTGACTCAACAGCTTTTGCAACTCCTCTGATGCATTCGAAGGGCCTGTCAAAAAGATACATATACCTTTTTAGTCAAAAATATTATATTTATGCTTGAATATTTTAAGGGTTAACAATCCAATGTAGGAAGAACATAGCACCTCCATGCATAGCCTATCCATTGTTGAAGGCTCGTTACTTAGGAACAATAATTCACTCTATATGATGGAAAGCATTACTCGCAAAATTTAAAATACGAATTGAAAATGAAAACTTATAATTCATTTAACTAGACAACATGAATGATGGAAAGTAGTATTGACGAATCATCTTATCCAAGTAAAATAACAAAAAATAATCTTGTTCATAGAACTCTTGCAAACTTGATGCTTAAGAAGATAATTTTGCAATGCTTCCCGTATTATCTAGAGCAAAGCTATAAATGAGTTGAGTAGTATTTGTGCTGAAGAGTTGACTTAACCATTGCTTGAAAAGGTATGGCTTAACCAACTTAGAGTGTAATAATAAACTCTGCAATTAATTATTTTCTCATCATTGTTAGAAACAATACAGCTAAATTCATGTTATTGAACCATCAACCCAGAAATAAGTACAATGAAAGCAAAATAACAATAAAAAAAATCAACAACAACAACAACAAAGACTTAATCCCACTAAAAGATCAAACAAAAAAAAAAAGAATTCCAAATTTACATAGCTCAACTTAAGTAAGCCTACACTGACAAAAGAGGGGAGAGATTTCAACATACTAATAAAGAATCCATATTCGTCGTGCATAATAAAAGGACGCTCATCATCCCTTCACAAAACCGAAGTACACCTACGCCCAACAGAGATAAAGCAGCTCAAGTCTCTCAAGAAAAGCAAGAAAAAATATTAGAGAGATGAACAAAAAAAAAAAGATTAAGCAAATACTACAGAACAGCCCATTTTAAATTCCTTAAAAAGTACAATTTCTTCATCAGGATGATATTTTATATTATCCCTTCACAAAACCGAAGTACACCCTCACCCAACAGAGATAAAGTAGCTCAAGTCTCTCATAAAAAGCAAGAAAAAATATTAGAGAGACGAACAAAAAAAAAGATTAAACAAATACTACAGAACAACCCATTTTAAATTCCTTAAAAAGTACAATTTCTTCATCAGGATGATATTTTATATCATGGAAAATAACTTAATGTGATTTTCTCCTCTTATTTCTTTATTTCTTTCTCCTTTATTCCCCTCTTCACACCTTTCACAATCATTCTTAGCATCTTCACAAAAAGGTGAAAAACACAAGACTTGCTTAGACTTTCACACATTTGAGCTCCGAAAATTCGTGCCCGGGACTGTCATTGAGAGCTTTATGGATGCTTTGGGTCAAATTTTCAGAACACATACGAAATAGTAGATAAGACACAACTTAAATAGTTCACCGTTATTTTGTGAGAACTTTTTGATCTGGGGTTCTAGGTTTCTAATAGGTGCAAGCTTCTACTCCCTGCACAATCCCCCCCCCCCCCCCCCCAATTTTGTTGTCTCGGGTCGTCATGGTCCATTATTTATCTAGTCGGAGGTAATCAACCAAATTTGACAAAATGATTCTTATTAGCAATCATCAGTTGAGTCGTTCAAGGGAACGCTATATATCGGTGGCGGATATTTGTCTAAAATAACAAATTTAAATTAAATTTAGCTAATATAATGTTTTACGTCAATCAAATGTGCTTGTATGGTTCACAACTTAAAGAGTAGAAAGAATTGGGGAATATATGAGCTAAAACCACGACCGTAATTTAAAAGTGTCATTTGACAGAAAATAATCCGACTAGGCCGGAGGACTCTAGTCGCAACCGCTACTTTTTTATGAGTCGTAATGCCAAACCACACAGACATAAGACTCAGGCCAGGTCCTTCTGGTGTGAGATTATTTTGCATATAAATATTATGATACACTCAATAGAACATTAACTCTTTGTGAGTTGAAATCAAGCAAATACTTGTCATCCTCGACAAACTGTTGTAAATATGGATGAAGATTGCTTTAAGTTTTTGAGTGATTGATTTTGAATTAAATATTTTGGAGCTTGCTTTAATCATTTAGACAATTAATTTTAGTTTGAAAGCTTTGATTTGTTTTTTTGAGAAATTAATTTGAAAATTTCTTTAAAAGTTGACCTTTGGTTGAGATTTTCAGTCAACACGGTTATCGTCAAGAATTTGATTTTTTGATTTAAAACCTGACAACTTTACAACTTGTTTGTAAATGACCAGATTTAGGATTGACATATAATTGTAAATAAACTTGGTCAACTATGTCCTACTTATAGAAGATCAAGTTCGTATTATATATAATTTGCATTTATTTAATTAAACTTTTAAGGCAAAATTTTGAAAGATGCACCCTCAAGTTGAGATCTTCTATCAACTCATCATCGAGGTTTTGGATATTTAAAAACACTTATATTTGCAATTTATTTGAAATTATACCACTTTAATATATTTAAAACATTAATCTTGACAATTTCAATCTTATAAGTAGAAAGATCGGACTAAATGATTTGAATTTACAATTTTTTTACACTTATTATTTGAACATCATTAATAATACTAGACTCGTCGACTCCAATCCTTATAGGAAGAATGATTGAACTAGTTGATTTGGACTAATAACTTTATTTTATAAATTATGTTACTCGTTTGATTGCTTTTCATAACAAGAGTAATTTTGTTAAAAATTTCAAAATAACCAGCACAACATTTCCAGATCATTCAAGGTTAGGCACTTAGTTAATTTTGTGGAACACATACGGGCATTTAATTTCAAATATTAAATATTAGTGTAATTTTGCATATTTTTTAAATCATATTATAATTTTGCTTAAGCTTCTCGAACCACTTGCTAAGACATTCAATGTATTGACCGAAGTATGTGGGTATTTTAAACTTGATTTTAAGCTAGCCAACATAGAATTCTCGAACAAAGTATTTTGACATTCTATATATTTGTTAGAGCACATATAAACTTTTTAAACTAGTTCACACAACATTCTTGAACAAAATATTTGGAAAGATCTATATATTGGTTGAAGCACATGTGGGTTAATTTTCCTAATATACATGCATTTTGATGCAATTGCTTAATGCAATTACATAGATTTTGGCACACTTATAAGATGTGACTGCATTATAATTTATGTTCTTGCAAGATATAATTTGATATTTGATGCATTTATACTATGTAAATGCATATAGAATAAAATATTTGCAATTATTTCAAGATGATATATTGAATTTAAAAATATCTCAAAGTGCGAGTATAAGACATAAAATTATCCAAGCATTTTTAATCACACAAATACCTTGTCGTTTAAGATGAATCTAGAAAATCTTATGATGCAGTTATATAAACATTTTATGCAATTAACAATGTAAAATCATATTTGACACACCCAAAAGATGTAATTGCATCTTTTCTAAAATGCATGCACATATTTTAATGCAATAAATCAAAGTTGAAAAATATATTAAAATGCAAATGCAAGCTCTAAAATTATTAAATTTTATAATTCTATATCATTTGCATAATCCATGTCGAGTGCGGGATAATGCAACTTCTAAAGCTTTCATCATTGTTTGGTCTTATCATTAAATGATACTTATCATTCATTATATGAATGAATGATTTAATTAGCAAAAGAAGACTCAATTGCATCTTCTGATAAAACAGCTACTTCAAACAAAATATTTGTCAATAATAATTAACTTCAACAAAATAAGCAAAAACTAAATTATACTTATTAAATTGATAACTTGTATAAAAAATATGACATTCCCGAAGCAGTCATAGTCAAAATTTGTCATGACATCACTCCAAAAAAAAAGTTATTCAGTCTGAGTCATAAATTAGACATCTCATGCAAATTTATTATCTGCAGCTTATCTTTCATTGAATATTTGTATTAAAACATTAGTATCTCCATTCTCAATTGTTGCTCTTTTCTATTTCTGGATAAAATTAAATGCATGTCCTTTTGAAAATCCTGCATATTGTACTCCTACTTCCTCAACAACATAGTTGAATGCATCAGTCGCTCTAATTTCTGCTTGTGACATCGGCTGCAACACAATTATTCTGTCTTCATTGATACACTGATGTGATCTCAGTTGGTGTTGATTACTAGGTCTGACTAATGAATGATTATGATTTGCTATAAATTTATGAATAATCCAATTACCTACATGATCAATGACAAATCTAATAATTACATGAGAACCAGTCTTAGTGTCTGATTTCTGGAACTTCACTATAATGCTTAGATGGGTCCTTTTTTAAAAACTAGTTTTTGATATGATGAAATCTTTTGATTTTATAGTCCTTCTATTTCGCTAGTAACTGATATGATACTTTCGTACACTAAATCTGCATGAATGGACGTAACTGCAGTACAAATCATGGACCTCCTTTTCATTATAAACAAGTGTCCAAAAATTTGTAATTGATTCAATTTTTTTATGATTTGCATCATTGTTGGCAAGTTCTAACAAATAAAAAAAACACATAAATAGAACCACGTTGTACCGAAGAAAAATGTACAAAAAAAATGAAAAAGATAACAACCATTATTACGTAGTACAAATATGAATCTAGAAAATAAAAAAACTTTAAAAATAGTGATAAAGTGATGTTTACAATTATATTTGTGAATGTACTTACCAGAGAAGAAAGGTAAAGATGGGTCAATAGCTAATCTCTTCTTCATTGCGAGCAAATCAAATTGTAAACTAAATGTTAGGACACCTAGAGACAGGTAGAGCCCTAAAATGAATGTTGACTAGCGGGAAAAAAATAAGTGAATGTTGTGGAACAAGCAGAAAAGGACGAACCCTAACCTTGGGAGAATGGAAGAATATGAGTTATAGTGAAAAAATGGATAAATTGATGAACCCTAAATCCTAAAGTAGGAATAAAGATTCAAAACGCTTATTTTACTATGGAATTTGAAACGACAAATGGCTCATACTTTATAATTTTAATTTTTAATATTATTTACAAACGAGGTCAGACTGGGCTTCACTAATATTTATGTATAATAATATCTTCTAAATGTCAGTCAGTTTGGGGGAAAATATTTGTGTACATAAGATGTACGCAGCGCTGCGTACGTCAGGGGTTATTCAGGGGGTACAGGGGGGTTATATCCGGGTTATACCCCCCTGTCAACTCCATGTAATTCTCTTGTAGCCTTCGTGTAACTATTTGCCCATGAAACGACAGAAGCACGGAACTCATTTGTAGGTTACAGGTAGTTTACAAAAAGGTTACAGGGAGATTATAGAGAGGTATAACCCCGATATAACGCTCTTGTACCCCTTCAATAACCCCTGGACGTAGGCATCACTGCATAAGTCTTATGTACGCAAATATTTCCCCAGTTTGGGATTGGATTCTAGATGTAACTCTGTATTTGACCTCCGCACATAATATTTTCTCCCACCTATGGGACAATAAAAGCATTACACGGGGATTTGAGCGATGACAGCCATGCCCACCACCTTCCGCATACCTATAGGCGACGAGAAAAGCTCTTGCTGGATCCGATCAACAATCAAAGGAACGAAGTGGGACGAGGTGTAGATAAAGAAGGTGATCTGCTTTTCGTTGATCTTTCCGATCAATAATCAAAGGAGCGAGGGCTCTTTTATTTTTTATCTTCGTATAAGAGATCAGCTATAGATTCTTCTCCTTCGATTCGAGTTTTCACATCCATCGTCTATCGTTAAATTTTTTTCTCATTCTTTAGCAAAGAACATGTTCACAAAATTGATGGAAAAAAATTAAATTAAAAAAAAAAAAAAAGGAATGATCCTCGACACACAACGAGAAGGACAAACCTGACCTGGATGATTCGCCGAATTACAACTTTCTTGAAGGCTGCTCATCTACGATCGAACCCTAAATCACCTGGACCTTCTTTATTAGCCGGCGAGAATCGCCGGCAGCCACCTATTGTCGCCGGCGGCCTTCTAAATAAAATGTTCGGCGACTGAAACGCTCATTTCCGCAGCAAATGAATCAAATGGGTCGGCGGCGGAGAAGGATATAGATCTGGAAACTCGTCAGCCCGAACGAAATGAAAAAAAATTCTAGGCCAAATAGATCCGTCATTTCTCCCCATCGTGGAGATGGTTACTCTGATCCGAGACTCTGACCTGGCTTCTATTGAAGGCCAAATTTTGACTTTTGACTACATTTTAATTAGGATATTTTCTTTTAAAAAATATATTTTTTTTTCAAGGGAATTTTACATATTAAGCTTCTCAAATAATACTTATTAACTATAAATGCCTTAAAAAATTAAATTTACGGGTGAAGGTCTTTATTTACGGTCGGCAGCGAACGATTTCAGTGTGGCTTTCGGGCATGGCTTTCACTCTCAAGCTAAAACTATCCCCAACAACTACCCCCCCCCCTCATGATTCTCCGCCCCAAACCATCGCTTATCTCCCTTCCTCTCCTGGTTTCGCTCAAAACTATCGCCTTCTTGAAGGAATCATCGTGATATATTCACCATTAGAATTAGTTGGGAAGTTAATGACAGGATCATGACTTACAAAGACCACTGAAACTCCCATCTTTCTCATCCATCCTCTCGGCTCCTACCAGAAATCATTGAGGAAGGTAAGCCTGTTTATGTCATTCTTCCTCTTCCCAACTGTTGACTACCCTCAAACATCGTTGATCGTCACCAGTTGTCGTTGTTTTGTAATGGTTATAATATGTGAACAAGGACCCCTGTTTTGCAATGGTTATAATCTGAATATGGTTGTTGTGTCTAATATATGTATGACAGACCCAAAATATGACCACCGACCTCCGTAGCTGCAGACCAACATTAACCACCACTTGTCGGCCACCAGCGAGCACTGTTAGTCGTCCTCATTGGTCGATTGTGACCATCGACCTCTAGCAACCCCTACTTATAGTTCTTACAATCCAACTACAGGCTTTTATGGCCAACTATTGTCTGTGTAGAACTAACTATTGCTTTTACGACCAACTATTACTATTAAAGCTTCTAATTATGGTCTCTGTAGTTAATTACCACTATTCTAGTCTTTGAATGCAATTTTTATGGGGAACTACAACGAAATATAACATTTTCGGCTAAATACTACTATTACAACTTTTAACTACAACCTCTTCAGCCAACTATTATTGTTGTAGTCACCAATTACAACATTCATAGTCAACCACTGACTTTGTAGCAACCAATTACATACTTTATAACAACCAATTAGAAGGAGATGATGATGATGAACTCCATAGCATGTTATGGATAGAAGACTTGGTAATAACCACCGATCTTCCCAACTACTAACTACCATCAAACACCGTCAGCCATCACTACTTGTCGCTGTCGACCACCGGGCCTTGACGACCACTGTTCTGCAATTGTTATAATTCAAATATAGCTATTGCATCTAACTCATGTATTGAAGACCCAAAAAATAACCACCAGCCTCTGTAGTTGTCGATCACCATTCACCACCACCTGTCGACCACCGGCGAGCAACGTCAGCCATCCCCACTTGTCGCTTGTAACCACCAACCTTGAGTGACCCTTACTTACAGCTATTATAGTTCAACTATAGTCTTTGTGGCCAATTATTGTCTTTATGACCAACTACTACTGTTAAAGTTTTCTGGCCTATGTAGTTAACTATCATTATTTCAGCCATCGAATACAATTGTTATGGCCAACCAATACATTTGTAACAACCAAATATAACATTCGTGGCTAACTACTATTGTTACAACTTTCAACTACGACCACTTTGGCCAACTATCATTATTGTAGCCACTGTCTACAACCTTCATAGCCAACCACTGAGTTTGTAGCAACCAATTACATCCATTGTAGCAACCTATTAGAGAAGAAAAAAATAATGAATCCATACCATGTTATGGATAGAAGACCCGACAATAACCACCGACCTTCCCAACAGCTGACTACCGTTAAATACCGTCAGTCGTCACTGCTTGCCTTTGTCGACCACCAGACATCGAGGACCCCTGTTTTGCAATTGTAATAATATGAATATGACTGTTGCATCTAAAACAAGTATTTCATACCCAACATATGACCACAAGCCTTCGTAGCTACCGACCACAATTAACTACCACTATCAACCACCAACGAGCACTGTCGGCCGTCCTCACTTGTCGTTGGTGACCACCTACCTCCAGGCAGTTGTTATAGTCCAACTGCAGCCTTTATTGTCAACTACTACCTTTGTAGAACCAACTAATGCTTTTATGACCAACTATTACTATTAAAATTTCTAATTATGGCCTCTGTAGTTAACTACCACTATCCTAGTCTTTGAATACAATTTTTATGGACAATTGCTACTTTTGTAGCAACCAACTACAACCTTTGTGGCTAACTACTACTGTTATAACTTTCAACTACGATATTTTGGCCAATTATCATTGTCGTATCCACCGACTACAACCTTCATAGCTAACCTCTGACTTTGTAGCAACCAATTACATCTATTGTAGTAACAAACTACAGTCTTTGTGGTCAACTACTACGATTATAGTTTTCAACAACGACTTGTATGGCTAATTGACGTAATTAAAAACCACTAACCATAATATTTATGGCCAATTATTGTCTTTATAGAAACCAACTATGACCTTTGTGATAGAAGATCAGGCAATAACCACCAACCTTCCCAACTGTTGACTACCGTCAAACACCGTCAGTCATCACCCCTTATCGCTGTCGACCACCAGACGTCAATGACCACTATGCTGCAAATGTTATAACCCAAATAAGTCGCTCTTTTGGATCATGTGAATGATCAAGAGAATAGAGGAACCAAACAAGCAGGACGTACAACAAAAACATGCAAACAAGAGAAAGTGTCATAAATCTCGCAATGATAAGTCAAGTATGTCCACCCAAACAAGGTCAAACGGAAGCACCTTGGGTCAATATTCACGAAAGAATACTTTCATAAACTACACCCAACCAAATATTTAGGTGTGTTTGTCTGCTTTGTGGTCTAAAATAATCTCAAGGGAACGTATCTCATTTGGTTAATTATATGATGGGGTTGCCCAAGAATACTCTTGATCTAGGGAGTTTTTCTTACATTAGAAGTGATAACTAGCACAGAGCTATAAAAGGATATTTATCTCGCAAGAGAATGCTCTGATGCTTTCAAAGCTCTCGCTAAGACATGAAGGGAAGAGTAAGTCTCTCACTGTCCTCACATGGGTAACAAACGCATAAGCATATGGAGCCTGTGAAATAACTGAATCATCACGATACGTCAAAGCACATCCAGGTATAAAGAGCTGAGGACAAATTGTCATATCTTAAACGAACAGTAGCTCACTGACAATCAAGTCATCGAGATTATATTAACGAAGGCAAAAAGGAGTGACATGGCTCATCAAGGGTAGTCAAAGGAAGTGAGGAGGAATTCCTAGATGGTAGAGGTAGATGGGTCAGAGTACCATGGACATGTCATCCCAAGCTACTATGACCCTAAATGTATCTAGTCATGAAAGTAATCGACCCAACAAGGCCAAATAGCCTCGGTCAGCAATCCATGAATTGTTTCATCCAGAAGGACATCAGAAGCGCTATGGTCAAATGAACAAAACTCTATCATATGACTATCAGGTGGAGTTCCAAGAGGTGGGACTTATACATGCTAAAGTGACGAGGATGCAATTGAAAAGAGGAGATAGGAGAGATTCAACTACAAAATTGAAAATGCTTCCAACAAAAAGGTTTTACTCCACATCTTGGCGAGGAGTCTTTTTAACGACCTATGCACACTAGACAACCACCTAAGTAGAAATATATGTTAGACAAGTCAGGTTGGAAAAACACAGGAGCTTCTCCCTGAAACATGCAAATGATACAATTATCTAGAACAATCCTTAAATATTATGAATGCTCTATTGTATGACTTGGGTTATACCCATAATATGCAACCAATTTTAAAATTGGCTCGAAGGTCATGCAAAAAATTGAAAAATCAGTATTAAAAAATCCAGAATCTTTTAATCCTAAATTTTAACTTATTTTAAAATTTTTATTTGAATTTTGAGTACGAAATTTATAATTTTAATATCCTTAATGAGCCTAGTGTATAATTTTCATATTATCCCAGATACAAACAGAAAGAAACAAGAGAAACAATTCATGCATGTAATCATGCAAGAAAAACAGTAGAATAAGCCAAGTGAAATAATAAAAAAACAGGTGTCATTGGGTCATCAACATATCCAAAAAAAAAATGGTCAAACCCTGCCTATACATGTCAGATCTTAATTTTGTACATAAACGTAATTTAGAATTAAGGTACAGTACGCGAGCCCGTCAGTCTTGGACCCTCTCTTGTGGTTCTGTTTGTCTGGTGCCTCGAAACTCGCATCTGTACCTTATTTCTAATACAATAATCTCCTAGGACTAAAAGTAGAGAGGAAAAAGAGAAAATAAAGACTTGACCTGCATGAAAGTAATATTAGCGAGAAAATAAACAAATATACAATGTATAATTAGTCATACATTTTTATCGAGGGAGCTAAATGACACCTACAAGCAAAAGCTTAGTAGAAATCATCACATAGACAACTTCATACATAAGAATACCCTAACGTAATACTATTAATATCAAGCATGTGAACACATCATAAAACACAAAGATGAGGTTTGGCCATCACAAGCAAATCTACAAAGAAAAATAAATAGAGATGCAAAAAAAACTAAATAGCATCCAAAATCTTAGTCTATCACACAATTTAATTAGAATATGTCTTAACCAATATCTAAGTGCATAGGATAAAGTTTCTAGGTACATATGAATTTAATGGGATCATCACACAAGACTATTCCTTAAAATCCAAGGGATCTAAAGGGTGTCGCACAAAATGAATTTTAAAAAATAGTTGACCTTATATATGACTTAATTTACTACAAATTTTAAAATCATAGCAAATGTAATAAATAGAAAAATACATTTTTTTAGTTTTAAAATAGAGGCTATTAAATACGAACCCGTAACATATAATGCGACACGAGTTAGATCATTTAAATCCTCAACACAGTCAAACTCATGTTGATCATGATGTGATAACTCACATTGCTTGTCAGGATCAACCCGACAAACAATGCTCGTTAAGACATCGCGACCAACACGGAGTCACTCGCATATCGAGCCTGGCTCATTATCATGCACACATGCAAATGCAAAATAAAATTTCATCATAACAAATATACAATAGCATCAAACAATTTAAAAAAAAACGAAAAATAAATAAGCCATGAATATAAGAATATCAATAAATACTAATGCATATAACATCCACTCAATCATCTATAGATACAATCGTCTCATCCAGATTTCATCTCCAATATAACTTCTCCATAAATTTCATGATTTTATTACTTTTTCACCATAAAAATCCCTCTTTTAGGACACTTACATTTACATTGCTGCACACCACCTGATTCTCATGTATTTACATATCTAACGCCTAATCTTTACTTTTCTTTATATTTACATGCAAATAAGAGAAAGAACGTGGAGAGCTTGCGCGTCATAAATCTCGCAATGATATGTCAAGTATGTCCACTCAAACAGGATCAAACGGAAGCACTTTGGACCAATATTCATGAAAGAATACCTTCATAAACTACCCCCAACCATATATTCAGGTCTGTTTGTCTGTTTTGTGGTCTAAAATACTCTCAAGGGGACGCATCACATTTGGTTAATTATATCATGGGGTTGCCCAAGAATACTCTTGATCTAAACAGTTTTGCTTACATTAGAAGTGATAACTAGCACAGAGTTATAAAAGGATATTTGTCTCACAAGAGAATGCTCTGCTTTCAAAGCCCCCGCTAAGACACGAAGCGAAGAGTCAGTCTCTCACGGTCCTCACATGGGTAATAGACGCATCAGCATGCAGAGCCCATAAAATAACTGAATCATCCCGACGGGAAATCCCGATACGTCAAAGCACATTCAGGCATAAGAGCTGATGACAAATTGTCATATCCTAAACGAGCGCCAGCTCATCAGCAATCAGGCCGTCGAGATGATACAAACGAAGGCAAATAGGAACGATATTGCTCACCAGGGGTAATCAAAGGGAGGAGGAATTCCTAGATTGTAGGGTATCATGGACATGTCATCCCAAGCTACTATGACCCTAAGTTTACTAGTCATGAAAATAGTCGACTCAATACGTTTAAATAGCCCCGGTCAGCAATCTGTGAATTGTGTCATCCACGGGGACATCGGTAGCGCTATGGTCAAATGAACAAAACTCTATCATATGATTATTAGGTGGAGCTCCAAAAGGTGGGACTTATACATGCTAATGTGGCGAGGCTGCAATTGAAAAGGGGAGATAGGAGAGATTCAACAACAAAGCTGAAAATGCTTCCAACAAAAAGGACTTACTCCCCATCTTGGCCGAGTAGCCTTCTAACAACCTAAGCGCATTAGATAACCACCTAATTAGAAATTTATGTTACACAAGTCAGGTTGGAAAAACACAGGAGCTTCTCTTTGAAACATGTAAATGATGCAGTTATCTAGAGCGATTCTTAAATATTATCAATGCCCTATTATATGACTTGCATTATCCCCATAATATGCAACCCATTTTAAAACTGGCCCGAAGGTCATGCAAGAAAGTGAAAAACAAGTTTTAAAAAATCTAGAATATTTTAATCCTAAACTTTAATTTATTTTGAAATTTTTATTTGAATTTTGAGTACCAAATTTATAATTTTAAGGTCCTTAATGAGCCTAGAGTATAATTTTTGTAGTATCCCTGATACAAACAAAAAGAAACAGGAGAAACAAATCATGCATGTAATCATGCAGGAAAAACAGTAGAATAAGCCAACTGAAATAATAAAAAGACGGTGTCACCGGGTCAATTAGAAGAAGAAGATGATGATGAATTCCATATTATGTTATGGATGGAAGACCTATGAATAACCGTCGATCTTCCCAACCGCTAACTACCATCAAACACTGTCAGTCATTATCGCTTGCCGTTGTTGACCATCGGGCCTTGACGACCACTGTTCTGCAATTGTTATAATTCAAATATAGTTGTTGCATCTAACCTATGTATTAAAGACCCAAAAAAATAACCACCAGCCTCTGTAGCTGCCGATCATCATTCACCACCACCTGTAGACCACCGACGAGCACCGTCAGCCATCCCCACTCACCGACCTCGAGTGACCCCTACTTACAGCTATTATAGTTCAACTATAGTCTTTGTGACCAACTACTGCCTTTATAGAACCAATTATTGCCTTTATGATCAACTACAACTGTTAAAGTTTTCAATTATAGCCTATGTAGTTAACTACCACTACTCCAGCCATCAAACACAATTGTTATGGCCAACTGTTACCTTTGTAACAACCAACTATAACCTTCGTGGCTAACTACTGTTGTTACAACTTTCAACTACAACCACTTTGGCCAACTATTATTGTTGTAGCCACTGACTACAACCTTCATAACCAACCACTGAGTTTGTAGCAACCAATTACATCCATTGTAGCAACCTATTAGAAGAAGAAAAAGATAATGAGTTCATAGCATGATTTGGATAGAAGACCCGCAATAACCACCGGCCTTCTCAACTGCTGACTACCGTTAAATACCGTCAGTCATCACTGCTTGTCGTTGTCGACCATCGGACATCAAGGACCTCTGTTTTGCAATTGTTATAATTTGAATATGACTGTTGCATCTAACAAATGACCACAAGCCTCTGTAGCTACCGACCATGATTAACTACCACCTATTAGCCCCCAGTGAGCACTGTCAGCCGTCCTCACTTGTCGTTGGTGACCACCTACCTCCAGCGACCCCAACTTGCAGTTGTTATAGTCCAACTACAGCCTTTATGGCCAACTACTGCTTTTATAGAACCAATTAATGCTTTTATGACCAACTATTACTATTAAAGTTTCTAATTATGGCATATGTAGTTAACTACCACTATCCTAGTCTTCGAATACAATTTTTATGGCCAATTTCTACCTTTGTAGCAACCAACTACAACCTTTGTGGCTAACTACTACTGTTATAACTTTCAACTACGAACTTTTTGGCCAATTATCATTGTTGTAACCACCGACTACAACCTTCATAGCCAACCGCTAACTTTGTAGCAACCAATTACATCCATTGTAGCAACAAATTATAGTCTTTGGACCAACTACTATTATTATAGTTTCCAACTATGGCTTGTATGACTAATTTTTGTAATTAAAAACCACTATCCACATTATTTATGACCAATTATTGTCTTTATAGAAACCAACTATGAACTTTGTGATAGAAGATCGAGCAATAACCACCGACCTTCCCAACTGTTGACTATCGTCAAATACCGTCAATCGTCACCCCTTATCGTTGTAAACCACCATACGCCAATGATCACTATTTTGCATTTGTTATGATCCAAATAAGTCACTCTTCCGGATCATGTGAATGATCAAGAGAATAGAGGAACCAAACAAGCAGGACATATGACAAAAACATGGAAACAAGAGAAAGAACGTGGAGAGCTTGCGAGTCATAAATCTCGCAATGATAGGTTAAGTATGTCCGCCCAAACAAGATCGAACGGAAGCACCTTTGACCAATATTCACAAAAGAATACCTATATAAACTACCCCCCAACCATATATTCAGGTGTGTTTGTCTGTTTTGTGGTCTAAAATACTCTCAAGGGGACGCATCACATTTGGTTAATTATATCATGGGTTTGCCCAAGAATACTCTTGATCTAGGTAGTTTTGCTTACATTAGAAGTGATAACTAGCGCAAAGTTATAAAAGGATATTTATCTCACAAGTGAATGCTCCGATGCTTTCAAAACCCCCGCTAAGATACGAAGCGAAGAGTCATTCTCTCACGGTCCTCACATGGGTAATAGACGCATCAGCATACGGAGCCCGTGAAATAACCGAATCATCCCGACGGGAAATCCCGATATGTCAAAGCACATTCAGGCATAAAGAGCTAATGACAAATTGTCATATCCTAAACGAGCGCCAGCTCATCAGCAATCAGGCTGTCGAGATGATACAAACGAAGGCAAAAAGGAGCGATATTGCTCTCTAGGGGTAATCAAAGGAAGGGAGGAGGAATTCCTAGATGTTAGGGTACCATGTACATGTCATGACCCTAAGTTTATCTGATCATGAAGGTAGTCGACTCAACACGGCTAAATAACCCTGGTCAATAATCTGTGAATTGTGTCATCCACGGGGGCATCGGTAGCACTATGGTCAAATGAACAAAACTCTATCATATGACTATTAGGTAGAGCTCCAAGAGGTGAGACTTATACATGCCAAAGTAGTGAGAATGCAGTTGAAAAGAGGAGATAGGAGAGATTCAACTACAAAGCTGAAAATGCTCCCAATAAGGACTTACTCCCCATCTTGGCCGAGTAGCATTCTAGCGACCTAAGCGCACTAGACAATCACCTAAGTAGAAATTTATGTTAGACAAGTCAGGATGGAAAAATACAGGAGCTTCTCTTTGAAACATGCAAATGATGCAGTTATCTAGAGCGATCTTTAAATATTATAAAGGCCCTATTATATGACTTGTTTATACCCATAATATGCAACCCATTTTAAAATTGGCTCGAAGGTCATGCAAGAAAGTGAAAAACAGGTTTTGAAAAATCTAGAATCTTTTAATCCTAAATTTTGAATTTATTTTGAAATTTTTATTTAAATTTTGAATACCAAATTTATAATTTTAAGGTCCTTAATGAGCCTAGAGTATAATTTTTGTAGTATCCCTGATACAAACAAAAAGAAACATGAGAAACAATTCATGCATGTAATCATGCAGGAAAAGCGGTAGAATAAGCCAACTGAAATAATAAAAAGACCGGTATCGCTAGGTCAACACATATCAAAAAAAAAAAAAAAAAACAATCAAACTCTACCTATACATGCCAGATCTTAATTGTGTACATAAATGTAATTTAAAATTAAGGTACAGTACACGAGTCCGTCGACCCTAGTCCCTCTCACATGGTTCTGTTTGTCTGGTGCCTCGAAACTCGTGCCCTACATTTTTTATAATACAATAATCTCCTAGGACTAAAAGTAGAGATGAAAAAAAGAAAATAAAGACGACCTGCATGAAAATAACGTTAGCGAGAAAGTAAACAAATATGCAACGTATAATTAGTCGTTCATTTTTATCGAGGGAGCTAAATGACACCTACAAGCAAAAGCTTAATAGAAATCATCACATAGACATCTTCATACAAAAGAACATGCGAATACACCATAAAACACAAAGATGAGGCTTGACTATCACAAGCAAATCAGCAGAGAAAAATAAACAGAGATGCCAAAAAAACTTCATAGCATCCAAAATCTTAGTCTATCACACAATTTAACCAGAATGTGTTTTAACCAACATCTACGTGCATAGAATAAAGTTTCTAGGTACATATGACTTTAATGGGATCGTCACAAAAGACCATTCCTTAAAATCCAAGAGATGTAAAGGGTGTCATGATTAATTTTGAAAAATAGTTTACTTTACATATGACTTAATTTGCTACAAATTTCAAAGACATAGCAAATGTAATAAATAGAAAAATACATTTTTTTAGTTTTAAAATAGAGGCTATTAAACACAGACCTGTAACATATAAGGCGACACGAGTTAGATATCTTAGATCATCAACACAGTCAAACTCATGTTGATCCCGATGTGATAACTCACATTGCTTCCACGGATCGACCCGACAAGCAATACTCGTTAAGACATCGCAACCAACACAAAGTCACTCGCCTATCGAGCCTGACTCGCTATAATGCACGCATGCTCAAAATAAAATTTCATCATAGCAAGTATACAACAGCATCAAACAATTTCAAAAAAAATGAAAAATAAATAAGCCATGAATATAAGAATATCAATAAATACTAATGCATATAACATCCACTCAATCATCTATAGATACAATCGTCTCATCCAGATTTCATCTCCAATATAACTTCTCCATAAATTTCATGATTTTATTACTTTTTCACCATAAAAATCCCTCTTTTAGGACACTTACATTTACATTGCTGCACACCACCTGATTCTCATGTATTTACATATCTAACGCCTAATCTTTACCTTTCTTTATATTTATACCATCCAAACCTTTCATCTCACATCTAAAATATCACTATTTTAACTTAAAAAAAATGAAATGCACATTTTAATACATAAAGGAGATAGATATAGAAAAACAAACCTTGCACAGAAAATCAACTGCTAACACTCATAAATCATAAAGAATATCAAGCAATTTTTTTTTTTAATGGGAGGGAAATAAAACCTTAAGATCATGGATAAAAATGGTTAGAGGCTGCTACATCTCTCCAAGATGATGATTACTTCTAATTACAAGAATTCCAACACTAGCCACTATACATTCCTCAACACCAACCAACTCTACTCGCCACACCAGAAAATAATAATAATAATAATAATAATAATAATTAAAAAAAAAGAAAATAATGAAAAACCAACTCATAACCCCATTTTATAATAGCCCTTTTTTTCCTTTTTTTTTAAAGGGCTAAAATAAAATATTAGCCACATATACAGCTAACTTGATCAGTGAGAAATTTGGCAGTGCCATGATTTTAATTCTTCTTTTCTTACCATTTTTAGATTGGGGAAGGAATGAATGATTTAAGGAGTGGAGGTGTTCAGTGAGCTGCATCAGTGCCGGTGCAGCTTGCAGTGCTGGATCTGTCAGCCATCCTCACATTGTATTGTTCGTAAATCCTGGCTCTGTTTTCTGCCCACCATTGCTCTGCTTGTTTCTCACTGAATCTCTTCCGGCTGGGTTCGGTTTAAGAAAAAATGATTAATTAAATATATAAACGGGATCATTAAAATTCTAAAAATAGAAATAATATGGTAGCTGATTCAAAATGCTAACTTCTATTCTAATCCATTTGGAGATGTGATAGAATTATACATAGAAATTAGAGCAAAATAATAAATTTATTTCTCCAAAGCGAAAACAATAAAACCAGGAACAAATAAAATAAAGGATAAACACCTGTAATTTGAGAGATAGATGATCTCTCCCAATTTATACAATTCGAGAGGTAAGAAATATCTCCCAAAACCTAACCCTAAGACTCACAATAATAATCTCATGCATCCCCCTAAACCTAAATTATTAAGCTCTATTTATACCAAAGAATGATTAATAAGAAAAGACAAATTTGTCCTTAGGCTAGGCACTGATGTAAAAATACTGCCCTCCCAAAAAGATACATTGTTTTCAAGGTGGGAAAAGCTGCAGTTGGATCAAGTCATGTGGCTCCGACTCATAAACTGACTTGAGTCTGGTTTTCGCCGTCAACATTGACACACTCCTGACAACCTTCTTCAACTTTATAAAAGCAGGTCGTCAATTTCCCACACTGAAAGTTATACTTTTTCAATTTCTTCGTCTGCGGTCACACAATCGAATTATAATCCTTCACGAATTTCTGGTAGTATCCTGTAAGTCCCATAAACATTCTCAACCCCTTCCAAGCCTTAGGTATTGGCTCCTCCACAAACTATCTACAACCTTCAATAGATCCGCTGACACTAGAGTTTTGCATAAACAAGGATCACCACAAAGTACTATTGTCTTATCTCCCTCCTGAAGCTATATGGCCAAAAGTTTCCAGTTCACCTTAGTCTCCCATACAGATTGCAAATATTTCATACTCAATATCACTTCAGTGCTGTCTAAATCCAAGGAAAGAAAAACTTCAATCATCTAAATGTCTAGCAATGTTAAAATCACTCATTTACAAACCCCCCTACTCTTCTCTAACTGGCCCGTCCTCATCATGACTTTAAAATTTCCAATGTCCACCATATTAAGCCCCAATTGCTTCACTATTTGAGTAAATATGAAGTTGTGGGTGACCCTACTATCTATCAACACAACTACGTCCTGCTCTTTGATTTACCCCTGAAGTTTCATAGTGCGGTTTGGCATTAATCCGACCATCGAGTTTAGTAAGATTTTTGCCAAATCTAAGTGAGGGTGTTCCTCCTTCACCACGACCTTCTTTATTTCTGCATCCTTTGTGTCCTCGTCACATACAGTAAGAATCTGTAATGTTTGGTCCTTTAAAATGGTGTCTTCAGAAAAAACTTCTAATCACACAAAAAATATAACCCTTTGGCCCGCTTCTCCCAAATCTCTCAATGTAAGTTGTTAGAGTCTTGTCTCGGTCGTAGTCTTTTCTTCCTGCCTTGTTGATCCTCTCTCCTCTGGACTTCCACTGTTTGAGCTTCAGATATCATCATGGTTGTAGTAGTTCGGTATGGTGCTCCACCTATGTTGCTCCTAATAGTCTATTTTGTTACATTATTATCTTCAATTAACTACGTTGATTCCAAAGTTTCTCCCAATCTTCAAGGTCTCAACATGAGAACTGATGCTTGAATCTTTAGCTTCAACCTTTTCATGAAGTTGCCTTCTAACACTTCTTCTGATATCCCTCTCAAATGATCAGATAACATCTCAAATTTCTCCCTATAATCCATGACAGATCATTCCTGGACTAATGCAAAAAATAGTTTGTGTAATCCCCTTCCCGTGTGGTTCTAAGGCACTCTCACAAGCAGACCTTAAATTCTTCCCATGTCCAGATTGACTGACGTTCTCTTCACTGATACCCTTATGGAGCTTTTCCTTCCAAAGACAGTTGTCACCACCATCAACATTATCTTCCTCCATCAGCCTATTAATAGCAAATTATCTCTCCACATGATAAACCCAACCATATGCATCATCTCATTCAAAAAAAGGTATCTACAACTTCCTCATGTGTGAAACTCCTTCCCAATTTCCTTAACCGAAGGTCATTCCACCAATAAGGCGGGGGTTGGGTTCCCTTTCTTGATTCATATTGACTTCTCTTCTCCCACAAGTCAAGCGCACCCAATAATTAGCTCCCCCGTCCCCATAAGCCACGAATTGCCTTCTACGTTGAAGGTTGCTGCAACAAATGACACTGGTGTGGTTGGATGCAGCCCTCTGTCAGGGTCTGACCAGCCTGTTTCTGGTCAAAATCCTTCAAATTGATATTTTCCTGCTCCAAATCGCTTGTCGTATCATTTTGCATGCTGCCTTCGTTTCAGTCGTCTGGATATCTGACGTTCGATTCTGTTTCCAATCCTTAACCCGATTTTGCAGCCCCAGATCTACATGTGGCTGATGTGACGCTAAGTCTTTTGATTGTTGATACTCATGTTCATTCCAGACGCATCGCTCGATACCGCTACAGGAGACGGAGGGTTTGTGAGTCGCTACAATCTCCTTTCTCATTTCTTTGAGGACTGTGAATCTCCCCGCCATTCCATATGTGATTTGATTGACATCTTCAGCTAGTTTTTTCTCCAAAGCATCCACCTTTTTGGCTGTTGTTATTCCTGAAAAGTTTTGAAATTCCTTTATGTTGAAATAAAGAGATTAAGAATTTATGAATGCAAATTAGTGTTCGCGGAACTCTGGATTTCGCGATCCTGAAATTCTTGTACGTGGCTCAGTGGAACTACTGGAAGCCGTATGGAACTCCAAAAGGTGCAATCCAAATTCCTATAGATCGCAAATTCCGATCATGAGTTTCCGTCACAAGCGACGCGGAACTCCTTTACGTAGTGATCTCAATCGCCAGTTTTGATCAAAAGTGGCGCAAAACTCCTGTACATCACAATCTATCAACTTCACTGCGATTTGACTTCACAATCCCGTCTTGGCTTCCTTTCTAGAAAAAAATTGTGACTGTACGTAAATTTGTACGGCTCAATCCCCACATTTGTGTCTCAACTAATTCTTCCCGTGACAGTATCAAACATTGCACTTGAATGCAATACAGTCATCATTTTCCCAGCTAGCTTGTATTGCGCCAGTATCACAAGATACACAATCCCGTCAAAGGTTTTCCAATTATCTCTTATGATGACTATATCGCAAGGTCGATTTCATCGCTCACGCCATGTACGCTGCACCTCGATCTCGTCATTGGCTTCCCAGATCGCCAAAATCACAACTATTTTGTGAATTAGGTTACGAAGGTGGTGACTCAATGGTTCTCCCATAAATCTCTAACTTTCATACTGGTTTGGTAAGATTCTCCACAAAAATTTGGGCAAAACAAATGTTCTATTTCTCCAAAGCTAACAATGCAGTCACGAACATTAAACTAAAAGATAGACACCTAAAATTGGCGATCTCTCCAACTTCCTACAATTCAAGAGGTAGAAAATATATTCCAAACCCTAAACCTTAGATTCAGAGTAATAATCTCATGCATCTCCCTAACAATAAAATATTAAGCCCTATTCATACCAAACAATAATAAATAATAAAAAATAAATCGCACTTAGGCTAATAAAAGACCCTTAGGCTAGGCTCCGGCGTAACAAGATCATGTACATAAAATTTGAGGGGCATTTACATACATACCACTCAATTCCTATGTATTTACATATCTAATGCCTAGACTTTACTTTTTACATTCATATCACCCAAATATTTCATACCAAAAAAAAAAATTTCACTATTTTAACTTCTAAAAAGTAAAGTACATATTTTCATTCATAGGTAATGTGGCATAGATGTAAACATTAAAGTGTAGGTGTTACCCCCCTCCCCCCTAAACCTAAGATTCAAAGTAATAATCTCATGCATCTCCCTAACCATAAAATATTAAGCCCTATTTATACCAAACAATAATAAATAATAAAAAATAAATCGCTCTTAGGCTAATAAAAGACCCTTAGGCTAGGCTCCGGCGTAACAAGATCATGTACATAAAATTTGAGGGGCATTTACATACATACCACTCAATTCCTATGTATTTACATATCTAATGCCTAGACTTTACTTTTTACATTCATATCACTCAAATATTTAATACCAAAAAAAAAAAATTCACTATTTTAACTTCTAAAAAGTAAAGTACATCTTTTCATTCATAGGTATGGTGGCATAGATGTAAACACCCACCAAATTTCACCTCAAATTTCTATTAAGTTAATTAAGATCGAGTGCTTATATATTGTACTCGTCGAATATGATAACCGTGTAGGTTGATGCCAATTTGCTTTGTTTCATAGGTTTTTGTTTTCCAATTTGTTTAATATAGCATGATTATGAAAGTGATGCCTATGAGAACGAGATGGTGTATTATGTAATTTTTGAATTCATTGGGTCAGTTTGATTTATTAATTTTGACACGATCAAAAATACCAGTGGGTCAGCCAAGAAGCTTTTGAGAGGGATTGCTCATTTTTCAAAAATAGCTCGAGCAAATTTAAGGTCATAATAGCATGTAGTTGGACGGTCCTGCGAAAAATGAGCCACACTAATGTTTTGATTCTCCCTTGGCCAATTTGGTTTACTACTTTGGAGTACAATATGGTTTGATTCGGCTATCCATGGATTCTTTAATTCAAAAGTGTCCAAATCGTAGTCTTTAGCAATGTGGTTCCGTGTTTCCTCATATAAAAATTTTGGAGGAATTACATACATAACACACAATTCTTATGAATTAACATATCAAACACCTAAACTTCAACATTAACATTTATGACACTCAAACTTTTAACATCACATAGAAAATAGCACTAATATTATCTTTTTAAAAGCAAAATACACCTTTTGATGCATAACTTTTGACGTTGATATAGATATCTATATATCTATATATCTATATCAACGTCAAAATCATCAAACCTCATTACCATTAGCAATAGGTTATATATATATATATATATTTATTTATTTATTTTTTGAAAAGCACGAGGGCTAAATCTATTAAAAAAGGAAATATACACAAAGGTTGTATGAGAGGGCCCAATAGAGGCTCCCTACCCATACGATACAACACACACAAACACCCCAAATGAGAAAAGATACAGGGAAACCCAAACAAAGGAAAGATACCAAAATCGCAGAAAATAAGTTGCTAGGGACGAGCCAGTTTAGTCCTGCCTCTGTCTCTAGTTCTAGGGCGAATCCACATAACAAATTGTTGAGTGTCGATTGAGTGTCGAGCTCCCGAAGTAACCAAAGTATCATCCATTAGGTTCCCAAGCTGAAGTTTACTTCCAATCTTTTTTTTTCCTCCTTGAATAGACCTGTCATTCCTCCTCAGAAGACTGACTCATCTGATCATCGTGTTGATAAACAAAACGCCGGGTAGATAAAAACTGATGAGCACCAGAAGAAGGATTGTCAACTGTTGCAACGACTGTAGGTTTTAGCGTGTGTGAAGCATGAATTGTCTCCTCTTCACCTAATGCTTCCTGCAACTAAGGAGGGTTTGAAAGTGTAGGTTGCTTCGCAGGGCCACCAACTTCTCATTGATCGCAGGAATAGTATTTTCAGGGGGGGAGGGTCCACAGGGGCAATTAAATCAGACACCATAACCAGTTTTGTGGTAGTTCCAAATGGAACAAATATGTCCAAAGCAGTGGGGTCAGACCATACTTATTCACTTGATCTTTAGATTTCAAATTAGGTTGAAGCTTATAGCACTTATCAAGGTTGTGCCCAAACATCTTACAATGAGAACAATAAAGAGGTCTATGCTCCATAACAATTTGTTGTCAATATCCATTGTGAGTTGTGCCCAACCAGACTTCAGTAACATCAGGTAAAATAATATCTCTTTCAACAAATATTCTGGCCACAGAAGGTCTGGTTAGGTTAAAAGTGGGTAGATCTAGCTTCAAAGGGTCCCCAAATATAACACCAATAGAGTAAAAAATCTGATGATGAAAAAAGTGCAGCTTGAGACTAGGTAGACTAAACCATACCAGTACAATGGGAGATTCTCGCTTGGGGTCAAAATCAAAAGACCACTTGAGTAGTTTCATTGGTTTACCAACAATGTTGAGATATTTTTTGGAAAAAATCTCAGTGTAGTCTTCAGGTACAGTTAGTTGAATTAATACGTGTCTCACATCCATGAGCTCTATTTTTCACTTTCATGCTAATTTGAGATCATCAAAACTTTTCCTGATAACATCCATAGGTGGGTGTCCCCACTGAAATTTTCCAATAAGAACAAAATTAAATTTATCAGTCAGGGATGAAATTTCTAGCTCAGAGAAAAAAAATGTTGTTTTCTCACTTTTCCTGATTGCAATTTTGATAAAGGGGCAATCACCTATGTCATCCCGTTGCTCCTTACAACTTGAGGGGAAGACAACTGCTGTCTCCTTCTGAGTATTACCCACCACGTGGGAAAAGAAGGCTTTGTTAGGTTCAACCGTAGACGAAGGAAGCTCCATCACAGCAAGAGAAGCACTGCCAAAGTCAGGCAGCGGCAAAAATAGTGAGCCGAAGAGGCCAGGATGAAAAATTGCAGTTGTCGAAGCCACGAAATAGTCGCAGCTCGACGAGGCAGGTCGCGGAACAATTGCAGCGAACGAGAGCGAGAGAAGACCACGACGAGACGACCTGGAACTCAGCTCGACGCGGCTCGCAGCTCGAAGACCACGCAGAAGTTAGCGCAAAGGAGAGCGAGACGAGACGACGACGACGAGACGACCTGGAAGTCATTCGCAGCTCAACGCGACTCAGAGCTCTACCATGCAGAAGCTGGATAACGCGAAGGAAGAGCGAGACGTGACGACGGCGCGTAGGAGTCGAACGTCGCAGGAGAGATTGACGAACACAGAATTCGTCGTCGAGCACGACGGGAAAGCCGAAAGATCAAGCCAGGTAATCGCCATCGGGCGAAACCCTAACGGAGCAGCTCGCCACTGACGCCATCATTTTTATTACATATATATATATATATATATATATAATAAATTGAATATAAATTCCCTTTCTGCTTTGTTAATTTAAATGATCAACTTTTTTATATGTGATTTTCTAATGTAGTTGAGTACAGCAATCCCCGATTTACAATTTCTTATTTTAGCTGGATCTGGGATTGGAAACTTGCAGTTTTTATTAAAATTCAAAATTGCAGAAATCTGGATTTGCACTTTTAGGCCAATTTTTAGGGATTTTGAAACAACTTCAATCGTTCTATTGTTTGATGAAATTAAGGTTTCCTCTCAATTTTATGTTTTGAATGTGATTTCTTTGAGGAAAATGCAAGTTTTGATTATAATTTCGACCAAAAAAAGTCTTTATTCGAACGTGAAGAAATCTTCTATTTGGTGCCTATTATTTTGATTCTTTTCATCTAAGTACTTTATGGTTGATTTTCCTTGTATGGTTGAGATTTAAGCAAGTCTGGTAATAATTTAGTTTTTCTTCTAGCAGTGCAAATCCTAATAGTTATATAATTTTACTTGCATATCGGATTTCATTTTTGGAAAATCTTCAAATTATTGCCTGGAGCGAACTTAACGTGATTACAAATTTGCATGGAAGCATCCTAGTTTTGGCCTAACTAAAAGTTCGTGGATTGCTAATTTAATTACCATAAATTTTTTTGTTACAAAAACTGATGGCAATTAAAATTTCGTTGATGTCGTAAATCAGAGATATATGAATTTAAACCAGGAGAAAAAATAATGATAGATCTAAATCCCAAATAATTCCTATAGGAACATTTAATAAATTAACTAGAAGAATGACAATGACCACATAAAAGCATACAACATATTGGAATAAGTGCTTATAAATTGACAATTCAGAGAAGTTCTAGAATCAATCCAATTATCAATGCAGTTGATTTAACTTAATGTCATGAACCTAATACCAATGCCTTACATTCTTCTCTTTTCATCTCCTAATGAATTCACATCTAACACTTGAATAAGCAATGCAAAATGATGACACTGTTTTCACTTATTGTGGATATAAAAGCTGCTTGTGTATTGCCATGGTGAACGTACTTATGATGATTATTTGATTAATCATTCTACAAGAAACTGCACTTATGCCCAACTTTGCATGATAAACATTAAAGAGTTAATTTCTTAAAGTAGAATTTTTTCTCAAAGACAAATAAATGATGCAAATAAAAAAAATCATACACATTGGATATGTAAATCGTGTACATTCATAATCATTCAATTATTTTCTTTTCATATTCAGTTTTTTAATGTGCAATGTCAATGATGATGATGTCTATAAGAATAGGATATGTTCTCTAATATTTAAATTTTCTCAATGGTTTCTTGCTTATATTATAAAATAGTTTTATTCAGCTCTCATCAGATTTCCTAATTCAGCATGTTCCAAACCCCAATATTCAAAAAAGTGGTTTAGCTTCGATCCAAGTTGGTATTCAACAATATTGTTTGATCAATGCTTTGATATTTGTTCTTTCCTTCGATAAATTTTTTGTTTGTTGTTGTATGTAGTCTTATTTATTGATCAGCGTTGCTGGAGTTAGCCCAAAATAGCAACGACAACAAGCAAATATTATTACTGGAGACAAGAAAGCCAATAGGCAATTACAACAAACACACCATATTGGAGAAAATAACACTCGACTCAATAAGGATTGTCTCTCCAAAAGGGTTAGAGAAAGAACTAGCAAGGGAGAGGTGGCAAGTAGGTGGTTGTAAGGTGGCAGTGGCACAGGGGTTAGAAGGGTTGTTGGAAGATGGAAGATGGATTTTGGTGGCATGGAACTGTGTGGGGGGCGTTGCAGAGGAACAATCAAGTGTTGTTTTTGAGTTAGGGTTCTACTGTGGTGGCTGCAAAGGAAGAATGCGGGGGAGGGGGAGACTCAGGATGAATACTCCATTGAAAACAAATTATAACTAAAGCACCACTCGACTCTTACAAGAAGATCATCACCTTAGATGAGCTACAGCAAGAGCACCACCCGCTTTTGGATACAATCCTAGAAGGGAGAAAAAATGTGTTTGTAGTTGTTCCGGTAGAAAACATTTGCAAAAAAACTGAAAATCTAAAACACAAGAATAAGTTTTGGATAATTAGGATTGGATCCCCTTATAGAAGGAGGCGTCACACTAATATGGAAGAGTCGATCGACCCTCTCGAGTCTAGAGTGGTTTGGTCAAGACGAAAGAACTGCGGTATAGGCTACCGCGGTTCTTTAATGTTTGTGTCAGTCTATCGGGGTTGTAAGAGCTTCTACCTCATTTGTCGAAACTTTTCTCTGCATTTTGAAAGTAACGAAGCTGTTGTAAGTTTCCGAGGTTGAAGGATCTTTGACTGCGGCCCGAGAACTACCTGCATCTCACTGTCGACTACACTATTTCCCAAAACACCTGAGAAACTTTCCCCATTTGCGAGCAGTGAGATCCAACCATATGAGAGTGCACTGTTGAACTAAATTGAGACTTTGTGCCAAGTGTACGCTACAGAGTCTTCCAAAGATAGTCTCGGGTTGGCTCAGTCCTACCTGACATGAGAACTGTTGGGCTGTGGAGCCTAAGCACAAGGCATCTGGCGCATATGCGCCGGGTTGTGATTGTTGCTCAAATAGAGGAGCCGGCGCCTAGGCGCCGATTTTGGGCGCATATGCGCTCACTATAGAGCGGGCTCTGGTCTTATTCTCGAAGGACAAGCTCATAGGCGTCGGTCTTTGGCTCTTAGGCGCTCATCATGGAGCGTCGATACAAAGTGCTTGGCGCTTAGTTGCCAAGTTTGGGCGCTTAGTTGCCAAGTTTGGGCGCTTGGGGTTACTACATGAAAATTTATTTTTTAAGCTAAGTTTTGAGCGTGGATCGGAGAGCTTGTTATTTTCTTCTTTCTGAATTCTTCGATGAGCATCCCGATGAATGTGAGAAGTGTCGAAGAGGTGAATTTCGGTGATTTAGCATGAGTTTTTAAGTCGGATTCGGAGAGAGAAGATTGTTGGTGCAAGTCCTGTAAGTTTCTTTGTGCGAGTGTGGAGAAAAAATTTGTGTGAGTCATTTGTAGAACTTTTTGAATTTCATAGTGAAATATCTGATGGTGTGGCTCTGTGTTTTTTTCTCGTTCTCGAGTTTTTTCAAAAAAAATTCTTATATGTTTTTTTTTTATTATTGTGCTTCTATGTTTAAATTTTTGTTTTTGTATTCTTGAATCATGTGATCCTTTTCCACGGCGAAATAAAAAAAACTCTTTCGCAATAGTTTTTCCTAACAAATTGGTATCACAGCGAAGTTTGATTCGAGTGAGAGCAATGACTGAAAAAACAAGGTTCAAAATGAAGAAGTTCCATGGGAAGAACTTCACTTTCTGGAAGATACAGGTGGAGGATTTGTTATATCAGAAAAAATTATACTTGTCCCTACAAGGAATCGCAAGGAAACCATAGACTAGGAAACCCGAGTCTATGCCTATAGTGGAATGGGAAGTGTTGGATTGAACGGTATTGGGTTTGATACGGTTGTCATTTTCCTTATATGTTGTGTTCAACATTATGAATAAGAAAACTACGGTAGATCTCATGGCGGCACTGCCCAAGATGTATGAAATACCTTCTGTTTCCAATAAGATTTTTCTGATTATAAAGTTATTCAACATGAATATGATAGAAGAGAATCTCTTCAGTGGTAGAGCATCTCAATAATTTCAACACTGTGACAAGCCAGTTGTGTTCTGTAAGGATTAAGTTTGATGATGAGATCAGAGCACTGATGATACTACCTTCATTGTCGGAAAACTAGGATGGTTTGGTAACGGCAGTATGTAATTCTTCAGGGACTTCGAAGTTGAACTTTGATGGCATCGTTGGTCTGATGCTGAATGAAGAAGTTTGCAGAAAAATAATGAATATTGAATCTTCAGGTTCTGCGTTGAATGTTGATAACAAAAGAAGAAATCTAGGCTGGAATACAAGCAGAGGCAGATCCAACTTCAATAAAGGAAAGCCCAAGTTAAGCTGAGGAGAATGTTGGAACTGAGGTAAAAATGTGCATTTCAAGAAGGATAGCAAAGCTTCAAGGGAAGTTGGTGGTGCATGACAGAAAAGTAGTTTCTCTACAAATGTCTCCATTAATGAAATCCAAAGCGACTCTCTGGAGTTATCCCTAGCCAGTAATGAATCTTGAATAGTGGATTCAGGTGCCTTTTTTCATGGTTGCCCCAATAAAGTGGTATTTAAAAACTACACTTAACGTGATCTAGGAAAAGTTTATTTGAGAGATAATAAGATATGCAGTATAGTAGGAAAATGTGATGTTGATATCAAGTTACAGAATGGAACAGTCTGAAAGCTTATTGAAGTTAGACATATTCCAAATTTGACGAAGAATCTCATCTCTGTGAGCCAGCTGGCAAAGTCAAAACTTTGACTATTTTCACAAGTGATTCATGGAAGGTGACCAAGGGGCATTAGCGATCACTCGAGGCAACATTGAAGACAGCCTTTATCTGATCGATGAAATAACTGATTTCATTGATGTGACTGGAACCAGGGTGGATGCAGGACTATGGCACCATAGGATTGGCCATATGAGTGAGAAAGATATGAAGTCCCTACTTTCGAAGAATAAGCTTCAGGGTCTGAAATCATTGATCTGGATTTCTGTGAAGACTTTATTTATGGCAAGCAAAAGAAAGTATCCTTCTACAAGAACGAGTAAGTGGTGAAATCAAAGAAACTGAAGTTAGTATATAAAGACGTATGGGATCCTACTCCAGCTCAGTCCATTTGATGTTCTCACTATTTTGTCACATTCATTGATAATCACATAAGAAAGATGTGAGTTTATTTCTTAAAGAAGAAATTTGATGTATTTGAAATCTTTAAGAAATGGAAGACTATGGTAGAAAATGAGAAGCTTGAAGCTGAAGCATCTCGGATCAGATAATGGTGGCTAGTATCGTGATAATAAGTTTAGGAATTTTTGTGCTACAGTGGGGGCCAGGCATGAGTTCACTATCCGAAGAACACCTCAACAGAATGATATAGCTGAGTGCATGAACAGAACAATCACAGAGTGTACTACGAGCATGAGACTGCATACAGGCTTGTCAAAATAGTTTTGGGTTGAAGCAGTAAACACTGCAAATTATCTGATCCATTGTAATCCAACAGTATCTTTGGAGGAATGCTTACTTGAAGAAGCCCGGAGTGACAAACATGTATGTGTATCTTGACTCAAAACCTGTCAAGTGCACTTTCATTGGATATGACTCAAATAAATTTGGCTACAATTTCTGGAATTATCAGAATCAAAAATTCATCAGGAGCAGTGACATCACATTCAACAAAATGGAGATGTACAAAGGCAAGTTTAGAACTCAAGATATTCCGTCAACTACTTCTAAAGAATCTAAATATATGGAGATAGATGATATTGGTAATCGAGAAGATGGAGAAAGAACAAGTGTTCAACCAAAAGGAGTACTAGAAATTACTCATTCACCTGCTACAAAAGTCAGAAGATTCAGTAGAGTGAAACAACTCATACAAATGTATTCTCCTTCTTTACACTATTTGTTATTAACTGATAGTGGTAAACTAGAGTGCTTTGAGGATGCTTTGAGGAGACCACTCAAGTTGAAAATTCAAGGGAGTGGGAACTCGCCATGGATGAACAAATGCAAACTTTGGAGTCAATCAGAATTAAGATTTAACAGTACTGTCAAATGAAAAAGGAGCACCGCATAACAAGTGAATCTACTGGCTCAAAAGGGAGTTAGATGGTAGCAAGAGCTGCAAGGCAAGACTTGTTGTGAAGGGTCTCCAATAGAAAAAATGAGTGGATTACACAAATCTTTTCCCTAGTGATGAAGATAACGACTATCGGGGTTGTGTTGAGTCTAGTAGCAGAATAAGATCTACATCTGAAGCAAATTGATATAAAAACAGCTTTCCTGCATGGAAATTTGAAAGAAGAGTTATACATGGTGCAATCACAAGGATATAAGGTTCCAGGCAAAGAAGGATTGATCTGTTGAATGAAGAAGAGTCTCTACGGCTTAAAGAAGACCCCAAGACAGTGGTATAGAAGGTTTGACAGGTTCATGTCAGACAATTGGTACATGAAGTGCCAGACAGACCACTATTGCATTATCAAACACTTTGATAACTGTTATATTTTAATTATTTTGTATGTGAATGATATGTTGATTGCATAAGCAGATATGGAAAAAATAAGAGACTTGAAGAAAAAGTTATCAAGTGAGATCGAGATGAAAGATTTAGATCCAACTAATAATATTCTCGGGATGAGAATCAGTAGAGACAGGAGTGCGGAAATACTGAAATTTAGGCCCCAATTACCACTCCCTTAAGTAGTCACTTCAAAACATCTAAGGAGCTATTGTCTAACTCTGAAGCAAAGCAAGCGCAGATGGAGAAAACTCTGTATGCTTCAGCAGTTGGAAGTTTGATGTATGCAATGATTTGTACCAAACCAAATATTACATATGCAGTGGAAGTGATCATAAAGTACATGGGCAACCTAGTCAGACATTATTGGGGCGGTAAAGTGGATTCTCAAATATTTGAGGGGAACAATTAACAAAACACTTTATTATAGAAGTGCAAGAATTAGTCTATAGGATTTTGTAGATTCAAATTTGGCAGAGAAGTGCACAGTAGAAGTACAATGGGTTATATCTTTACATTGGGGAGCACAATGGTGAGTTGGATTTCCATGTTGTAGAAGACTATTGCACTTTCTACTACAGAGGCCGAAAAAGTTGTTATTACTGATGTTAACAAGAAGATGATTTGACTATAGTTTCATGGCATAATTGGGCAAGAATCAGGGGATTGTAAGACTCTACAGTGACAATATGAGTGCAATTCATCTTGCTAAGAACGTTGTTTTTCATGCCAGAACAAAACACAACCATTTCAAGTATCATTTCATTCGATCTCGTCTGGAAGATGACAAGTTATTTCTGGAAAATATACGCACAGCTGAGAATCCGACGAATATGTTGACGGAGGTGGTGATTGTTGAGAAACTGAAACTGTGCTTAGCTTCAGTTGGGTTTCGTGAAGGTTGAGATCGGGTGTGAGCCACACCACTATACGTGACCACAATAAGTGATTCTGAAGATGATTGAGATGGAGGTACATGACTGGTGCGGGGTGTTATAGTCTCCATGTGGGAGATTGTTGTGCTGCGAAACCTAAGCACAAAGCACCCAGCGCATATGCGTCAGGTAGTGGTCTTAAGCGCCCAGTTGGGTGTTGCTCGAAAAAAGAAGCTGGCGCCATTGGATGCATATGAGTCTGCTATAGAGTAGGCTTTGTTTTTATTCTCGAGAGACGGGCGCCTATTGGCGCCTAGGAGCCCATTATGGGGGACCAATGCAGAGCGCTTCACACAGCTTTGGCGCCTAAGAGTCTGATGCGGTTGCTACATGAAAAATTGATTTTTAAGACATTTTCTTAGCATGGATTGGAGAGCTTGCTGTTTTTGTTTTTCTAAATTCTTCTATGAGCATCCTGGTGAAGATGATGAGTGTTGAAGAGATGGATTTCGGTGATTCGATTTGATTTTTTTCATCAGATCAAAGAGGGAATATTGTTGTTGCAATTTCTGTAAGTTTCTTCATGTGAATGTAGAGAAGACATTTGTGTGAGGCATTTGTTAAACTTTATGAACTTCATAGTGGAATTTCTGGTGGTGTGGCTCCGTAGTTTTTTCCCGTTCTTGGATTTTTCCACGTAAAAATTCTTGTGTGTTTTCTAGTTGTTTTGATTGTGCTTCTGTGTTTAAATTTTTGTTCTTGTTTTCTCGAATCTTGTGATCCTATTCCGCAGCAAAATTAAAAATGATACTCTTTCGCAGTAGTTTTCCCTAACAACAATATATCGAACTCCTGACGGTGGTAGCCATGGTTTTAAGGTATCGATCATGACTTCATGACATGCTTTCGGTAGTGGCTGACCTGTATTTGGAATTGGAGCCTCTATCACGCTTTCCTCTATTATCACCAAACCATATGTTACTGGTAGTTCTCTGCTAATAATGGCACTTATTTATTTTTGAACCTTCATGTTGAGTTTGACAATTAAACTTCCATAATAACAAAAGATGGTAGCATCCATGGGCATCACGTCACACCAAACTTGATCCTGCAGTTGGTTTCCAATTGACAACTCCATGAGACACCTGTCAATGCTGACTCGGTTCTTCTTCCTCAACCACGCCAAACAGCATGACTGTGAGTGACTCTGAGTTGTGAGACTTGTCTAACATCTGTGTAGACACCACATTCTTGTTGTTCCCTTGATACTACATACATTTTCTGTCTCAGTACAATGAGTGCAGAATATGTTGTAACGAAGCCACAGTTGATCCCTGGTAGCCTCAGCCTGTAGAACCCATTGAACCACAATCATCTTTCCCACATCCGATGGAAGATGGTCCTCCCTATTTTCTTGAGTTGCCTCTTTGTCGCTAGCTTCGTCTACTGCGCCCTACTTGGTAAAGAATACAACTCGACTTGTCGAACAGATGTGCCCATATCCATGACATCTACAACATTTCTCGGCTTGGGTTGTAGTGGGCACACTACTCTTCTCAAACTTCTCACTCTGAGTGACACTGTCATTCTCCTGCCTAGTCTTCTCAACTTTCGAAGACATGCTCCTACTAATGTCTCTAATTATGGGTGGTAGTTTGAATGTCGGTGGGTGCATACTCTGCTTCTTCTGTCTCTCCACCTTCAATGCTAAAGTCTGAACATCACTCAAAGACCAGTAAGGTTGTAGCTGAACCATGTTGTCGATGACAGGTTTCAAGTCTCCCAAGTACCTGGCTATCGTGCGCTCCTTTGGCTCTAGCAGATCACATTTCAACTTATGTTAAATAAACTCCATTGTGTACTCCACTAATAGGTCGATCAGCTGTAGGTTGTGAAGCATCAAAAAAGACCCTAACGGTAGTGTGGGGTAGGTACTGTCGCTGAAACTCTCTTTATCTTTTTCTCCCAGGTAGTAATCATGCTCCTTCTCTATTTCCCTCCCTCTTCAGGTTCTCCCACAACAATAAGGTGCTCTTCTTAAACTTGATAGTAGCAAGCTTCATTTTCCGATCATCAGGCACATCATATTTAAAAACACTCTCGACAATTTGCAACCACTCTATAAAGTCATACAGATTCAACCTCCCCTTGAAATCCGATATGTCCACTTTCATGCCCAAGTCTATGTATCTTCTAACAGGCACCTCACCTCTATATCCTCCAACATACAGTTCACCTCTCAGCCTCCTTTGATATTGTATCCTAAATTGGCATGGCATGTCTTCTTCTCCTTTGAACCATACCTAAGTAAGGTATCCAAGTGCGTGTCTCTCTCTCTTTTCGTTGGATCTCACCACCATGCTGAAGGTTTCCTCTCTTTGAATCCTTTCCTAAATATCAGCGAGTCGTTGTAGCACTCGACAAAATTCCTGCTACATCTCGTCCATAATAAACTCTTGATCATGTTCCAACAATTGCCTCCTCCGATACATACTTAGGGATAGGGTGTGGATAGGTAGAAGGATGTGTAGAGTGACGTGGAGTGGGAAACAAAAATTTGGGTGAAGATAAGATTGGGTCTAGTTGGATGCTAGAAACCCTAAAATATGGCTAGGGTTAGATACCAAATTATACTAAAGTTAATCTAAAGCGATAACAACAAAAAAAATATTGTTATTAAAAACAAGAAAGCCAATATGCAATTACAACCAACACACCAGAAAAAATAAAATAACAATAGACATGACATTAAACTCAACTAGGATTGTATCTCCAAAAGGATGGTGAACAGTTATGTCGGGGGTGGGATGGGAAGGTTGAAAGGGGCTGCAGCTGTTGGGTGATTGGGGTTGAACTTGCTAGAGAAAGAGTTGGTGATGGACAGGAGGTGGGAAGAAGGTGGCCAGAAGATGGCAGTGGCACGGGGTTGGATGGGTTGTTAGGGAAAGTGTGGAGGTGGGGGGCTGCAAGGAAATAGCCAAGTGTTATTTTGTGGTGGGCTCTACAACAAGTTTGAAGGCAACAACGGTGAAAGAAGGATGCGGGGGATAAGAAGGTTGAGGATAAATACTCCCTCAAGAATGAGCTAGAGTCGTAACACCACTCAGCCCTTGGAAGAAAATCACCACCTCAAATAAGATACAACCGGAGCACCACTCTCCATTGGATATAGCTATAGAAGTGAGGAAAATGACGCCGACGACTATCCCGACAGAAAACACATACAAAAAAATTGAAAACTTAAACACAAGAATCAAATATATAAGCCCAAGATAACTAGGATTTGATTCTCTTATAGAAAGGAAATTCCAAACTAACATGGAAAAGCCAGTTGGCCCTCCCAGGTCTGGACCAATTTGGTCCAGATGAAGGATTCACAGGCTAGGCTCCTGTGGCTCTTTATGTCTATGTTAATTAGTTTCCTCCTATATACAAATTTCCAAAGTAACAGAGATACAAGAATCCTTAGTTTGCAATTTTTTTACTGTAGTTGGATTAAAAATTGGAGGATTGTAAGATAAGAACCTAGTCGTGTGCATATGATGGAAACTAGGATTGAAAATTTTAATCTTCGAGGGAATCAAGTTGTTAAGAGTATAGGATTTTATAAAAATATAAATTTTCAGTCATTTTTATTATAGAGATTCCTTTAGACGATGACAATAACAACAACAAAGCCTTAATCACACTACGTGGGGTCGGCTCCATGAACTCTTTTTCTCCATTGCGTCCTATTTAGTGTCATATTTTCATTTAGTTCTATATAATTAAGAAGATTTTTATACAATAAGCCCAAGTCTTCCTAGGTCTACCTCTGTGTTAACATAAGTCGAATCTAAAACATCTACTCTCCTACTCAGATCATCAAATGGTCGACGCTTTATGAAAAATATATCCTATTGCTTAATGAAATTTAAATTTTCGCACAAATTGTGTTGTTCGATATGAATTCTTCAAGTGAAATTATGGGGGAAGTTTCTCCTTGCACTAGCAAAGACCTGAATCTTCTGTTTGGTGACTTCTTCCTTTGTTCTTTTTCATCGGTTTTGCTTGACAATTTAATTTTGCTTGTTGTATTGTGAAGCCTAATCATTGAGTGGTTTCATTTAGATCTAAATTTTCTAAAATATTTCAATTTTGGATGCTCTTTAAATTATCATTTGAAGTGAGCATTAAGAATACTCTAATTTGCATAAAATTTATTGTACGTTTTTTCCGAAGAGTTTTTAGACTAAACAAATCCATTGTGTTCCCATGCATCCAAGATTTGCATTAAAACAACTGAAATCCTAAGATATTCCACATATCTAATTAAATATTAATTATCTTAAGTTTAATTAATTAAATGTTAATTTATCTAAAAAATTTGCTAATTAATTTGTTAAATGAAATCCACGAGGCTTGAATAAAATTTGATCATGATAATTAGCAATCAGATGAATTAATTATGGTAATTACATATAAATGGTTATGTTTCCTCTTTTGGTATTCAAATATGTTTTCTATATGTAAACAGAAAATAAATAGATCATGTAAAAATGCTTTTATTTTATGCGAAAACAAAAGCAAAATAAAATGAAAAAATGAGAACAGATGAAAAAAAAACAAATTAAAATAAAACATAAGCATATAATTTTACTCGTTCAGTTTCAAATGCTTCAAGCAAGGCAAAACATAAAAAGGGGCATTTACATGCATAGCACCCAATTCTTATTTTTTTACCTATCTAACAACTAAAATTTGATTATTATACAATTATACCACTCAAATATTTTATATCACATAAAAAATGCTACTGTTTTAACTTTAAATACATTTGTTCATGTATAGATAAGGTGGCAAAAATATAAAAATTGAAGTATAGGAGTTAGATATGTAAATACATAACAATTGAGAGGTATGCATGTAAATCTTCCATACAAAAATTTAAGATGCATGCATACCTGAAACGAACACGCTTAAGATCTTTAACACCACCTGGCAAAGATGTTAGTGTGATATAAACACCGGGTTCGTCTTGCTCAACCCATTCAGACTCTTGATTCGTATCTCCATCTGTCAATTTGTTTCCACTCTTCGTTGTTTCAGAATGAGCACCTCTGTTTCGATGGCCAATGGAAGTAGCTCCACTATTGGCCATTAGTCCATTTGAATCTGGCTCATGAGTATTAATGAAGTTGCCCATTTGCTCAATGGCTGCAGCAGAGATGTCATTAATGGCAGGAGTAGAGCTTAGGGATGCCAACGAAGAAAGTTTACAATTTTTTGTTGCTCCAACGGGGAGTCTTTCAGCCAATTCTTTCAACTGCAAAAATTGTAAAATAAAGAGAACATAAGATGAATGTGCAGTGAAATAAAGATGAAATTAGACTATTGGCAATTAGAATTCTATCTCTTCATATGACACCGGTTAACCGAAGAAGGTAGAGGGGAAGACTTGTAATGTAGAGTGAAAAGTTGATGAAGTTCTGTTATGGAGAAAAGTATGAAAATAGTCCCCTGAATTTTTGCATAGGGTCATTTTAGTCCCAGAGTTTACAGAAACGTCAATTTAGTCCTCACTCTTGTAATATGGGTTGAACTAATCCCTACGGAGGACTATTTCAGCCCATATTAAAATCTGAAGGCTAATTGATACTTTTATAGTTTCTGTGGTTAAATGGGCACCATATAAATAATTAGGGGGCAATTTTGGCAATTTACTCTTCTGTTATGTGTCATCGAAGTGCTTGGTTCACTCAAAGCAGCACTACCTCATGTTTGAAGTACTAGGCCTCAGCAAAATAAGGCTCTTAAAATTCAAGACAATCACACTTAATAAGCATATCTAAATTACTAATAGTAATTATGAACAGCAAAAGGTGATAATGATCACATGGCTACTAGGATACGCTAGACGAGATAAATGTTGAAGTTTCCTTCCATTCCATGGTCTCAATAAACAAGTAGTGCTAAAAAGTACTCAAAATATATATGTTTTGAGAGGAAGATCAAAACAATCCATGGAACGTTAGATATGTAAATACATATGCTTCATCAAAATAGTACTCCATTATTAGAAAATTTATGGCAAAATTCATGTTTAAGCTTCATCAAAATAGTACTCCATTATTACATAAACAAACTATTTTTCTTCTTTTTTTCTCTTTTCTCTAAATATTATCCCTACTTTTATTAACATCTCAAAATTTATTCCATTCAAATACTGTTGTGAACACCGTTTCTCTGTTTCCAGCCACCAACCACTCCTCTTTGCAGGCATATTGATGCACTCACAGCTCATATAACAACACTTTATTTTCAATTATACTTATAAGAGTTTAAAAAATGTGATTTGAAATTGAAGTCAAGTATAGATTTGACTTAAAAGCTATCCTAAATAGTAAAAGCTCAAACGATCTATTCTGAAACCATTTATTTATTTAGTTTAACAGAAGTTACACTTGATCTTAGCCAAAAGGCCAAGAAGGGTATAACCAAAACCAAAATCTAAATTGATCTTTAAACCAAAACCTTACTTGTGCAGTGAGAGACTTGATGACTTCTTTTGCTGCTTTACATTTTGCAGTTTCCTCTCCGGCAATTACAATAGCCTCCTTAAGCTGTTTTGACGTTCTTTCCAGCTCAACTTCTTGTAGCTGAGCCTTCCGAGTGAGATTCTCAACCTACAAACAGGCAATCATCAAACTCTTGCAGCAACTTCAGTATTTTTTAATTTCCATAAATTGTCCAAACAGAAATTTAAGTCCAAATTCAAGAGTTGCAGCATTTTGGTTTGAAAATATTAAAATACGTATGTTTTAGAAACACAGAGTAATTGACATGCATGAATTTTAAAGACATATTAACACTTTAGTTAGATATAAATTAAATGTGTTGAAATTTTTTTTTTTAATTTTGTTATGATAAGTTTCATAGGCATTAAGTGACAGGTGGCAGTGGAGGGTGTCAGCAATGACAGACGGGAGGCAAAGGTGGAGAGCGGGGAAGGCGTGTAGCTGGCCAATAGCAAAGGAAAGCGGGAATCATGAGCACACAATTCGAAAATCACCAATTTTGAGCAATTTGCGAATAGAGGGAAAATTGAGTATTTGGAATATTAGAACCCTTCAAATTTTTGCAGTGTATTTCTTTTTTGGTTTAAGCCAAACGCAGAAAATGTTGAAATAATGAGAAATGGAATGCAAAATCCTACTAATGTTGACAGCCAAACAGACCCTTCATAAATATGTAAATGCTTTGACAAAGAAAATAAATGACCTTAGGTGATTAAAATTATTGAAACTTTGAATATACTACAAAAGTACTGATATTGTTGATAATATTCAATACGGTATAATCTAAAAAATGGCGTCGAGTAGCAAAGAGGACAAATTGTGTCAATTACTTAGTGGTTTAGTTTGCACGGGACAGTAATACCCAATAAAAGACATGAAGATGACGGACAAATGAATTCTTTGTTTCTACACTCCAGAAAAGATGGGTGGTGTATATTCTAATTGAGTATTAGTAACTAACGTAGTAAAGTCGAGTCTGATGAAAAAGTCTCAGTTAAAAAGGAATGTTGAGAGTTAAACAGCATCAACCATAATTAATGCTGTCTAAATTACTCGATAATCAAAAAAGCTTATGTTCAGCCCATTATGTAGCTAAAGTTTGTAGCTTTATTTATAAATGAGTCAAACACAAACAAATATCTGATTGATTATGTTCGGCACATTTTTGGCTAGAATTAATTAAATAATTAAATAAATTTATTATTATACTATTTATATTAATTTTTTTATGTTGTCTTCAAAAAAATGCTAAATTTTATTATTTTATAAGTTATTCAAGCTAATTTTGAGCCGCACAAGAGCTAAAACAAATAAATGAATTTGATTCATGCCAAACACGAAACTGTTATTCACAAGCCTATTTTGAACAGAAAAAATTCAAACAAGCCAAACAAGACGAAGTATTAAGCTCAGTCCAAGCTCGACTAAATTGCGCTGCAACTAAAATGCCTACCTGGGCCTTCAATCGAAGCACCTCTTGACTTAGGCTGTCATTAGTCCTTTTTGCATCATCAACAACAAATTTTGGAGAAGTTAATCCTCCAATGGTAGGTGTTGGTGTGGTAGAACGAGGAGGGCTGGGCCTTCTCGATATAGGTGACGTTGCACGAGAGACAATTCTTGATCCGGGAACAGAGACCGAGAAAAACTTCTTTGATGTTCCAAATACTGGATTGAAAGATTTTGAGAAGTTAAGAGCGCCCCAATTTGAGCCTGCACTTGGAATTGGAGAAACGCGACTGCTGCTAAATTCAAGTTTCTTATTTCTCTTAGATCTACCATCCATACTCCTTAAAGATTCTAATGACGAATATTTTGATATTTGTACTTGAGATCTCGACTCAAACTTTTCCTCATCAACCATGTCGTTCAGCCCTTGAACAGCCCCTCCTTTCCTACTAGCTGCAGAATGAGACGTGGAATCATTCTCAAATGCCTTCATTAGCTTGTTAAAGCAGCTATCACAAACACGATAAGGTTTGTTTGGATTCGGAGCCATGGACGCTTTAAGGGATTTCTTACTACTGCAAGAATGGCAGAAGACGAGGGCACAGTTGTAACAATTGTGACGTTTTCTTTTAAAATTAAATGGAAGACGACAGCCCGAGCACATAGACTGATCCACACCAGATATCCACTTGTGAATACAGATAGCTGCTGTAAAATTAGTACCACAAACTACACTTCTAACTTGTTTGTCCTTCAATGCTTCAACCAATGTGGGTGTGCTTCTATCATCACTATCCCCATGGCCTAATCGGCCGTTTGCACCTTTACCCCACGTATAAACTTCGGTTCGCGAAGTCAAAACTGCAACATGATAAGCGCCACAAGATATTTCCTCGACAAAGTTTTTCAAGAGCTTTCCTTCGACGCGTAGAGGGACCTTTCCGTCAGCATGGGGGTTTCCGAGTTGGCCATAAACTGTACTTCCCATTGTGTAAACATGACCAGAAGTTGTAAGGGCAACAGTCAGGCTGTGGCCACAAGCAACTTGGCAAAAGTTCGGATCAACCACCGCAGCTACACAGGTAGGCACGAGTTTAGGTTCCTTGTCACCATGCCCGAGCCGATTTTTATCTCCATCTCCCCACGTAAAAAGTTTGCCAGAAGAACAGCTGCTAGAACTCGAATTTCCCACCATTACTTCAACCACTGCAGCAGTGTGCCAAACACCGCAGGCCGCTCGTACTGTGCGTAGCCCCTTCAGAGATTCGACTTCCCTTGGTATCGAAACACTCTTTCGATCCCCATGACCTAGAACACCAAAAGTTCCATCTCCAAAAGTGAATAACTGTCCCGCAGATGTTACAACAGCTGTATGCCAAGGTCCGCACGAAATATATGAGACGTGAATACCTTCGAGAGGCCCATTAACCCTTTTTGGAACCCAGTGGCTCACTTCAGTTCCGTGACCGAGAAGGCCATAGTTGAAAGTACCATCACCCCATGTGTACAGGTCGCCGGAAAGCGTAACAGCGCAAGTATGATATTCGCCACAAGCGACCAGTTCAATATTCATATTGACTAGAGAATCAATCAGTTTAGGTTGTGATACATCAGAGTCCACTCCTAGTCCAAGCCTTCCTCCAGATTCCTCACCCCAAGCGTATATCTCTCCTTGTTTAGTGACGAGAGCAGCATGTTGCCCACCACAAGAAATAGTCTGAACATCAAGAATGACAGCAGATTCCAAGGCTTTTGGAATGAGGGAGTCCATTTTATGGCCAGAAGAGCTTCCAACTCTATTATGTCCTCCACCTAAAATTCCATCACCCATTCCTTCTCCCCACAAGAAAACATCGCCTAAAGCATCACCATCATCATGGCCGGATCCTTGACTTGATGAACTCACAGCACTAGAAAGGCTAACTCTAAATGCATCCATACTCATACCCCTCATGTTTCCATTTATACTATCAGAGCATCCAGATGACAATGAATGAACTGAAGCAGAAGCGGAGTCTGATGGGAAAAAACCCTTCGGAGGAATAGCATACACTGCACCGGAGAACGACTTATCCGAACCATTTTTTGGCGGACTATCGTATGGGCTCCGAATTCGTAACGGATCGCTTCCATCCTGAGTTGAATTTAAGACTAAGGACGGTGACAGATGGTAAAAAAGTACTTCAAATTAAAAGAATTGAGCAAAATTACCTTTTGAATACTATCAGTGCTACCAAAAGGAGAACTTAAAGGTGAACTTCTCCTCGTATATGTTCGAGGACTATGTGTTCCAGATGATACTCCATCACTTCTTGATTCTGTTCTCCATTTCCGCTGATGGCTACGTGAAATCAATGTTTTCAGACCAGCGAACCAGACTTCAGCTTCATCTTTGTCTTTACATATCTGGTATAAAAGCAAAAATACAATACAACATCTATGATTATACAAAGACGGACACAAGTTGTGAGCCAATTTCAACTAATAATCTCATAAGAATGTAACAAGAAGTGCCAAAATAAGTGATGCTTACAAGATCCAGTGACCTATCGCTATAGATAAGAGAAAATGATTGGCATTCCTTCTCAGGCCGAGGGTATCTCTGAAAAATTGCCTGTACATCAGTGTAAAAAGTATCATTCATAGACCATTTTAATAAATTTCAATCAGATGAATGTAAATATGGAATAAGTAACTGCAATAGGGACAACAGAAACGATTGAACTATCAGATAATTCGAATAAGATTAGACTTCTCAAACACAAAAAATATATAAGTAACTTTTTTTCAAACATCAACTATGACAGGAGTTTCGGACCACTCATCATGCTTAGGTGGTTAGATATATATATATATATATATAATTAGAATATTAATATGCAGAATTTTGTATTAATTACTTTGATTTGCTTTTATTTACTTTCCTTCTTTCCCTTAATTCTATTTTTATTTATTTTCTTACTAGTAGAACCAGTAATGGGTTATACCCCTCTTTGCATCAATAAGATTATCTTGGTTCTATTCTTACATGGTATCAAAGCCATGACCCTAACCTAACAGCTATCGGGCTCACCTTGTAGCAGGCTAGATCTGCTTCTAGCCGCTTAAATCTATGTCTCCCGTCCAGATTCCCGTCTAGATTGCAACTACATGTCAATAGAGAACTTAATCGAGAACCTATTAATTGAGCTATTGAAACTTAATCAAAAACATCTTTCGTCTCCCAGAACAGGTTCCTATATCCAGTCTTCCCATTTCCCGTCTGCTAGAACCTATTAATTAAGCCGCAGATTAATCGAGCCACCAGAACATATTCCCGTGTTCTCCAATCAGTCGCTGGACCTCTTGCCTCTCCAATACAGGTGATATGACTGTCGGAACCTTCTTCCGGCCGACCAGAAGATCTTCTTCTAGCAGGAATCCCTTCCCCAGAACATATTTCCTCCCTCTGGCAACCATAATCTTACGATTTCTCAACAATCTAAAATCTCATTTGGCTCAATTGGAGTCATGGCGGACTCCATTAGCACTGAGTCGTCATCAGAAGATGTTCTTGATTCCACTGGAGAATCAATTTCAATTATCGTTCATCTGGAAACCGGAGGACAGAAAACACCATGAACTTCTTATTTATAATTGAACAAAAGTAACTTTCTTCAATGGTCTCAATTTGTGTCCTTGTTCATCAAAGGACATGAAAAATTCGGTTATCTCACAGGTGTAATTTGTGCACCTCCAAAAACTGACAATATATTAGGAAGTGGAGAATTCTATGGTCACATCATGACTAATCAACTCCATGGAGACTTTCATTGGTCGATAATATATGTTCATTCCTTCTGCAAGTGTCCTCTGGACGACAGTCCGTGATACCTACTTAGATATAGGAAATTTTAGCCAACTTTATGAGGTATCTAAGAAGAACCGTGAGACAAAATAATGACCGAGAAATGTGATCCAGTACTACAATAATCTAGTTGCATTATAGATGGAATGCAACCTGTATTATGACTGACTTAGGAATCTTCGGACGACCTATCTCACTTCAAAAAAATTGTAGAAAAGGACCGCATGTTTCAATTTTGGCAGGTCTCAATAAAGATGTTGATGAAGTCTCGCACTGCTTTCACTAAGATTCGTCGCAAAGAGAGCCAGAGACTTGTCATGCTTAGTGCGTTCACTCTGTCTGCAGAAGTATCCGCCTTGGTCTCTAATAGTGCTCAACCCCGAATCGACCACCCCACTTGTGATTATTGTCACAAATCCAACCACACTCCTGATAAATGTTGGAAGCTCCACGAGAAACCTGCATCTAAACCTTTAGTCAAATCTTAAGTTGTCATGGGTTTCACTACAGCTTCTAAATCTAACACAGTACAACTAGCCTCTACCAAAAACAATTTGGAATCCTCCAATTCTCATAAAAGTCAAATGGAGCAGCACTTAATCAAGCTGCTTGGAACCAGTTGACTCTCTTCTGGTTTGTCGACCTCCCACATTCGGTAAGGTATCAATACTATGAAACTCATTTCTTTTGCCCCTCCTAGTACATGGATCATTGATTCAGGATCCAAGAACCACAAGACTAGAAGCTCAAAAACCTTCTCGACATACTATCCCTGCTCAGGGAAAAACACTGTTAAAATTGCCGACGAGTCCCAAAATTCCATTGATGGTAAATGATCTGTTGTTTAAACAACAGGTTTAATTTTGGAATCTGTATTATATGTATATCTACTGAAATATAATCTTCCATCTATCAATAAACTGACATATAACATTGATTGCGTTTCTCATTTTTTATCTAATATTAGTTTCTTTCAGGATCATCGTTCGGGGAGGATGATTGAAACCGTTAAGGTTGGCAGGCTCTACTTCTTTCAAGAGAATAACACGAAAAATGAGGACACTCCACCCTGTAGTTGTAGCTTATCTCAGTCCAACGAATGTCTTATTGGAATGTCTTATTATGTTGTTACAATGTCGTTTGGTCATCCTAGTTTCAAGTATCTACAACAACTGTATTCGGTGATGTTTACTAATAAAAAATCTTCCAATTTTAAATGTGAAACCTGTCAATTAACTAAAAATCCTTCTCGTAAGTCATTGTGTTCCTTATCCATGCCACAATTACACACCTTTCGTTTATTTTTCTCATATTCACAGTGACTTATGAGTACCCTTTCGCACTCCTAGCTATATCAATAAACGGTGGTTCCTTACTTTTATTAATGACCACACTCGGATTGCATGGGTCTATTTTAAAAGATAAATCTGAAGTTATTGTCATTCTAAAAAAACATTCACATCTTCATTTTGACCCAATTCAAAACTCAAATTCAAGTCCTTCGAACAAACAATGATAGTTAATTTTTTAACTCTATATTAGGAGAATTCTTGGTAAGGGCATCCTCCGTCCTAGCTCATGTATCAACACTTATCAACAAAATTGGGTACCCGAGAGGAAAAATCGACAGCTCCTCAACGTTGCTCGCCCCAATATATTTCACTCTAACGTTCCAAAACATTTCTAAAATTATGTCATTCTTACCACCACTTATCTCATCAATAGAGTTCCCTAAAAAATTCGCAACTTTGTATCCCTTTAGTCGTCTTAAGATTGTGCTTTCCCATTAATCGAGACTTCTCCACCTTACATCCCAAAATTTTTAGTTGCACAGCCTTTTATTCAAAACACAGCTCCAACTCGGAGTAAACTTGATCCAAGGTCCATAACATGTGTTTTCCTAGGATATTTTGCCACTCAAAAGGGTATCGGTACCTTGACCCTACCACAAATAAGGTTTATGTTAGTGTTGATGTCTCATTTTTTGAAAGTGTTCCCTACTTTCCTAACTTGGCCTCCAGTGAGAGACAGCTAGAATTCTTGGATATTGTTACTTACCCTACTCCTGTGGATGTTCCCCCCACGTCACCTACTATCGAGGAACTCATTGTTCCTTTGGTTCAACCCACTTCTCCTACCACAAAGAAGCTTTCTGTCTCTTTGGTTCTGCCAGCACATCCTCTCACTCTTTGTGTCTACACTCGAGGCACTCGTTATGATGCACCTACTCTGGAGCTCGCGCCACCTCCAACCCCCCCCCCCCCCCCCCCCCAAGAACGACATCCATATCACTGCTCCTACTTCAAATGAGGAAGTCAGCTCCTCTAGTAAGATACGTAATCAAACACTCTATCCCATGGCAAACTATGTTTCTCTTCATAGATTATCACCATCCTAAAGAGCATTTGCTACGGCTCTGACCAATCATCAGCTTTCATCTACTATTTAGGTTGTCTTAGCAAACCCAACATAGAAAGCTACCATCATGTAAGAGATGAATGCCCTTCAGTGAAACCATACTTGGGACATTATTGATCTTCCTCAGGATAAGAAAGCAATAGGATGTCGATGAATTTTTAGCATCAAGTTTAAATCTAATGGATCATTTGAACACAACAAGGCACGGTTGATCGCGAATGGGTAAACCTATAGAGTTGACTATGAGAAGACATTTGCTCCGGTTGTTAAATTAAACACCATTCGGCTCCTCTTATCCTTTGTAGGGAATTTGGATTGATCCTTATTCCAGTTTTATGTTAAGAATGTGTTCCTGAATGGCAATCTACAGAGGAGGTATAGATGACTCCTACAGACTTTGACTCCGCTGCCTCCTAAGGGCAAGTATGTAGACCGCAAAAATTCATCTATGGATTGAAGCAATCACTACAGGCATGGTTCGGGAAATTCACAAAGGTGGTGGTAAGCCATGGATTCACTCAGTGTCAATTGGACCACACTCTTTTCTTTCAGCATCCCTCCAACGGTCAAGTATCTATCCTTATTGTCTATGTTGACAATATTGCTCTCACTAGGGTTGTCAAAATGGCTCGTTGTTCGCGAACATGTGTTCAGCTCGTTTAGCAGCTCGTGCTCGATCATTTGCTAAGCAAACGAGTCGAACATGAACAGTTTTTTTGCGCTTGATATATAAATGAGGCGAACATGAGTATCATTTTTAAATAATTTAATTGACTATAATGCTACAAAGATTTATAATCAATTAAAATTAATAATTAAAAATAGAATAAAAAGATATTAAATTCTATTTAAAAGAATATTTTAATACAAATCATAAATTTAAATCTCGACCCACTCTTAGTATCCTACGACTGTGTGATTAGGTTTGTCAAATTAACTCATTATTCGTGAATAGCTCATGTTCGACTTGGTAAGCAAACGATCCAAACACAAACAAATTTTTTGAGCTTGATATATAAATGAGTCAAACACAAAAAATGATATTTTTTAACAAGTCGAGCTTGAGGGAGTCAAAATGGTATTTTGTTCGCGAACAACTCGTTAACGAGCCGAACACGAACAATTTTTTGTGTTTGAAATATAAACGAGTCGAACACGAACAGTGGTATTTTTTAATGAGTCAAACACAAGCTGAGCCCACGTTGGCTCGTGTTCAGCTCGTTTACACTCCTAATTCTCACAGGTAATCATCTACCAGCATTGAAGGCTCTGTAAGGCATGTCTGTTGCTTCCTTTAAAATGAAGAACTTGGGATCTCTCTGGTACTTCTTAGGTATGGAAGTTGCTCGGTCATCTCAGGATATTTGTCTGTATCAGTATAAATATGTGATGGACATTTTGACAAAGAACAATATTCTCCTGTGCAAACCAGTGGTTGTCCTGACGGATCCAAATAAAAAACTTCTAGATGTTCCCAATGCAATTCCTGTAAACAATACTCGCTACTAGTGCTTTATGGGAAACTCATATATCTTGCTCATACAAGCCCCGACATATGTCACGCAGTTGGGATAATTAGTCAATTCATGCATGATCCCTATGAACATCACCTCCAAGTTTTTCACCAGATTCTCCACTATTTAAAAAGCAAATCAGGCCAGATTTGTTTTTTTCCCGCCACACCTCTCATTCTATTATAGTTTACACAGATGCGGATTAGGCTAGGCCCGTCCATGATCAACAATCTACCTCGGGGCACTGCTCATTTGTGTGGGGAAACCTGGTCATGTGGAAAAGCAAGAAGCAGTATGTAGTTCCTTAGAGCTATGTGGAAGTCGAATTTCGGTCCATATCCCTGGGAATTTGTAAAGATATTTGGTTACGCGTCATGTTCCACGAATTACGTATGACATTCTCCACTCCCCCGTTGTTATTATGTGATAACAAGGCTGGCATTTGCATTACCCACAACCCGGTCCAGCATGATCGCACCAAGTATGTTAAGCCTTTTCCCTTTATTTTATTTTTATTTGTTTCTTTGCTAGTAAATCCTATAATGGTTATACCCCTCTTTGCGTTAATAAGATTACCCTTGTTCTATCCCAATATATATCTCCCCCTCCCAATCCTAGTATCTTTTTTAAATATTAACGCGTAGGGAGCCACCGTTGCTCTTTCCCCAATATATATATATATATATATATATATATATATATAGAGAG
>NW_018238735.1:97052-124754 GCF_001263595.1 Phalaenopsis equestris | reverse complement strand
ATATATATATATATATATAGATAGATAGATAGATAGATATCTTGTGACAGTCTGAAGCATTAACAACAATAAAAAAGGGCTCAGACTACTTATTAACATAATCTAATTTAGCAAAACTAAAAGAGTTCCTTTGGTCATTCCTTATAGTTCACTTCACAGCCTTACACATTGAATTTCTCATAATATTGTTAGATATCTTGTTAAAACAATAACCATCTCATCTCGTACAACAATTAGAAACAGTGAATAAAAAGAGACATAGGACGAGACAAATCTGATTAAAAAAAAACAAACAAACACTGCAGATTTCATGAATATTTTAAACAGCTTACCTGTTTAATACATATAAAAATATGCTTTCAAAAGCACATGTTTTTATTGATGTATTTCTTAGACCAAAAAAAACAAGATATAGCCAATAATTACAATATAATTTGACTTACAGTTCGCTGTCCTGGCATGATACGGGAAACATGATTAAGTTTCAAGTGTTTTTCATCTTTGCCTGAGAACCATATTAACATGGATTCGTCCTGGAAAAAAAAATTTTCAAACCTACATGAGCTCTGTGCTATGAAAATATAAAAGTAAAACTCTAGCTGAAGCATCTAATAGGTAAGGGTGAGTGTTTGAAGACTGATTTAACCATATAAATAATTGTCAAAATAAGGCAGCATGGTAAATACATCCATCTTTTTCATCAGCAAAAATAAAGTATGACCACAGTAACATGAAAACTGTACTAGATCTCATTCACAACTGATAGTTAATATGTGTTGAAATATACATCAATCAAGATTAGTTCTCAAATTTATTTCATTTCCTAATAGTTATTTTTCTAATTTAATTATGTAAAGTTTCTAATCTTATTTTTCAGGTACAATAAAATAAGAAAATGTAGTCGTACAATCAATCATTTTCCACACAACTCTCTACCCATTCTAACATTCAATTTGGTATGGAAAGCATTAAGATTCTACTCTCTATGAAGCTGAAAAGAAAGGGAGACCCTCATCTATGTTGATGGATATTAAAAGCTAATTTTTATCCGACAAAATGATGAAAAAAAATGTGAAAGATCTATTGGAAAGAAGACAGTTGCAGGTACCAAGAAGATCGCAACAACCACCATGAAAAAGATAGTAGCTAAGAAAATGTCAAATCCAAAGCTGGAAATCAACTTCAATGGAAAACACCATCGAAAATATGAAAAATCATTAAATAAATGTTGGGCTAAAAGATTTCAAAAAGAACAAACAAAAGATAAATCCCAATTGCTCTCTTTTTTCTGTCTGTCACATAGGGAGAGAACCACATAGGGAGAGAACCAAAGACAGCCAAAAATTGTCCTAGTAAAAGTTATTTCTGAAACATCACTGAAAAAAGCTTTATTGCTCAAAAAGCTAATTTCTCAAACGCCCTCACTGAAAACAAAATTAAACTAACTATATTGATAGTAGAGTCGAGAGCTTTAACTCATACGATAGAAGATAAAAATGTCTTCGGCGATTAAAGACCATATTATAAAAATTATAACATCTTCCATGCTATTAGAATATTTAGCACTTGTGATAAAGTAGAAGGGAAAAGGCCCAAGAAAAAAATCCGAGACAGAAAAAAATAATCAGAACAAAGACAAGATGCATCAATCAAATTAAAGATACAAGAGACAAGAGTTTCCTATCCTCGCAATCAGTCGAGATATAAAAATCACTACCTGAAACTCAGAATGTCACCACCAACAACAGAGGCAAACAATTGTCACCACCAAACGCCATAGATATAAACTAGTCCCCGTCCGTGAACCGCAAAGGAATTATATGCCCTCACAAAACTCAATTGAACAAAATACCCGTAACACAATAAACGATCACATATTTATAATCAACAAATGACATAAACCTAATAAAATTAAACAGACAGAAATACCCTTGTTGTTAATAGGAGTGTGTAGCAACCCTGGCCCTAGAGAGAGGGTCAACCGACTCTACCCCACTTGGGACTAAGCAGGTATGGGGTCCCCTCCCAGCCCCAGGATCAACTATCAAAGTTGAAAGAGCTTCGACCCCATCTGTCGAAGCTTTTGACTCCTCATGATATGGCATCAAGTCGGCCACGTCAAAAGTGGCGAAGCCGTTGTAACCTCTCGGGATTAGAGGGACATCAAGTTTCGGCACTTGTCACAGTTAAGTTTTTTAAGTTTTTGGGGGGGAGGGGGGGAGGGGGGGGGGGGGGGGAGGAGAGGGTGTATGGGACCGATTTATGGTGCAAAACAAAATATTTAAGATTTAGGTAGGTAAAGAATTGGCTCTAGTTTGGTGGGTTAAGGATTGGGAGGTGAAAGAGAATGTATGCGGCTAATTTAGGGTGCGGAAAAAAATATTTAGGGTTGCTAATTTTGAAAATCGGCAAGGAGAAATTAGGATTAAGTCAAGATTTGGCTATGACATGGTGGGTTTAGGTTTGGGAGGTGAAAGAGAGTGTATGTGGTTGTTTTAGGGTACAAAGAAAATATTTAGAGAAAAAAAGCAAGCGGGATGGCACAGGGTTTTCCTCCAAAAGCTGAACCGGATTGGCCCAAAACAATTCAGCTAAGAGAGGGGGTTGAACCGGCCCCCTCCACCCCTATTTTCATTAGGCGGGAATTTTCACGTCTTCCTGTTTTCATTTCCAGCCCATCCCACTTCTATTTATATGTGTTTTTAGGTCTTAGCAAAGTTGTTTATGTTGTTTTTTATTTCAGATTTGTGAGGACAACCGTCAGTGCCCTAGTTTCCCTTTGAGGGTTGCATCAGATGGTTAGGGTGGTGATCCGGCTGTATCCCTCTCCCCGTTGGTAATTTATCTTCTACGACTTCCACCTCCACCTCCACCTCCACCTCCCCTCTTTGTCGTATGCTAGTTCTCCCTGCACCCCCATGCTTCCAACCACCAACAGCCCAGGCTTTCCCTTGCAACCAGCTTTTCCTCCTCTTCCATGAAACCCAACTGCAGCCCTTCCTCCCCCTATTGTCGTAACTCCCTCTCATATCCCATTATTCCTTCCCCTCCCTGTGGAATCCACCTGTCGTATATCCTTAAAGGAATTTTCCTACAAGCCTTGTTGCAGCCTCCACAAATCCTCGTAGCCATCCTTTGCCTTAACTTGCACTTGATAGTGCTTCATTCTTGATAGTCTCCTCACCTCTTGCTAGTGAGGGCTCTACCTCTCATGATGAGGAACTTGATGTCAAGGAGGCCCCTCCGAAGTTGGAGGATGACTTCTCTTCAATCATCGATGAGTTGAGCGAAGTCAACTTAGGCATAGTTGACGATCATTTTCCCACTTAAATTAGTAAAATCCTATTTGCTTCTATAGCTAGCAGAATCATTGAGATTCTCAAGAGATTTTGGGAATGCCTTGCTTGAAGCTATTCCTAAATGCCTGGTTTAGCTCTAAAGATTATTGTGCACAATCTTGTCATTTATCCGAGTATCACTCTGATAAAACGAACCTTAGGAGAATGTGGCCCGAGATTGAGCTGAAAGTTATTGAAGAAACAAAAAAGCCATACTCTGCCTTGACCTGTACCCCGTGAGATCCGCACCCCATGGAATCCAGCCTCTCCCATATCTGTACCCCAACTTCCCAACAGCCTCCTCTAACCAGCAACTAGTCTTACAATCCCCCTTGCTCCTGATGATCTGGCTCTGTGAGAACTAGTTTCGACTTCCTCCCCCTCTCAGCCACCCTCTAACTGACCTCTACCAGTTGTCTAGGCACCGACTATCCCCATGGACTCCGTCTTAGGGTGTTTTTTTCAGTTTATGTTGCTATTTTCCCTAAGTGTCAAGAGTCCTTGTTTGTAACCTCGTTAAAGTTCAGCAATAATATAATTATTTCTCTTATGGTTTGGTTTTCCTCTGGTATCAGAGAAATTAAGATTATGTTAAGATTTGGTTTGTTGGATTTTGGTTTGGGAGGTAGAAGAGGTTGTATGAGGTTGATTTAAATTGCCTAAAAAATATATAGGGGTTACTGATTTTGAAAATGAGCAAGGGGGAATTAGGGTTGGGTCAAGATTTGGCTATAGTTTGGTGGGTTTAGGTTTGGAGACTTAAAATATTTGTTTTTCCCTAATTTTTATAAAGAATTCTATCAAATTGGTATCCGAGCTGTAGATTTTTGGGATAACCACCGAATCTCAGCGTAGAGTGACACTTTGTGATTGTGATTGTGCGATCTAGGAAGCCAAGGACGGGATCAAGGTGATGCGCACAGAAGGTGAGCAACGGGGTCGACCTTGCGATACAAAAACGATAACAGCTGGTTGGGAAGCCTCCGACGAGATTGCCTATCTTGCGATACAATCGAGATAAGACTAGCTAGGAAAATTATGATGGTATCGCGTTCAAGCACAACGTCTGATATAGTTGCGGAAAGAATTAGTTGGGATGCAAATGCGGGGATAGAGCCATACAGTGCTTGTAGATCACTTTTTTTTTTTTGTTGAGAAGCCAACGAAGAGATCGTGTAGTACAGACAACATGAAAGTCGAAGGAATGTGGCGTAAAGGAGTTCTGCGCCATTTTTTATCAAAACTGACAATCAGGATAGTGGCGTAAAGGAGCTTCACATCACTTTCACAGAAACTCGTGATCGGGATCTGTGATGTACAGGAATTTGAATTGCAGCTTCAGAGTTCCGCGCAGTTTCTAATAATTCCACAGAACCATGTACAAAAATTTCAGGATTGCGGCATTCAAAGTTCCACGAACGTCGAACCCTTATATTTGACACTAACTCTATCTCTTAATCTTTAGTTGGTCATCACACTTCAAAAATATTCTTGATTTTTAAGTTTTTAGAATCATATTTTCCTTAATTTTTTTAATAGCTAAAAATTATTATTATTAAATGCATCGTTATATTTGTTCAAAATCATTACCTAATATGATTTAAGTTTGACTAATTAATTGAATTGTATATGCATATAACATATGTATGATATAGAAGTCAGAAGCGCTCTAGTTTAAAAACTACCGCTTGCTTCTCAATTTGCGCATTGAAGGAAAAAAATTGTGCCTCACTTTACATTTAGTCCTTTAAAAATAATGACATTAATTGTTGTTAAGTTGAATCGACATTTTTTTCCTTCTAGCAATTAAATATTTCAAAAAAAGAATGCCCTGAAAACACGCCTTAACAGCCAATATCAATATATTTATTGATATTCACCGTAATTTTTGATGCGGAACTCTACTGTGTATGGAGAGGACACGAGATTCCTGAATATCCCACGACTGACACACATGGAGTGCTCGTTCCAGGCATCCTAGGAGAATTGACCGGCTCTTCTAAAAGTGTTTAGCACCTCTTTCCCACATAGGGGTCACTCTTATTCATCCTATTATTATATATTTGTGTTTCTGATGTTCTAGTGTGAGTTTGTTTAGATTAGCCGCTAGCATCCGTTTTAACCCTTCGAGGACTGTATCAGAGGGATTGGATAGTGTTCCTGCTATATCTCTCTCTTTTGAAGTGGTGATTATCTTCCCCTATCCCCTCCCACATCGCTCTTGGCAGCCCCTTCTCTACTACAGCTGCCTCTTTTGTCTATTTTCTACAGTTCCTGCTTCCCAGCCGCCTTCCCCGCCCCTAGGATGTTGTTCCAACTACCCATATCCAGTTCCCTCGTCGCCTCACTGTTGTTCCGACCACGATAAATGCCCCTTTGCAGCCTTGGTTGTTGTTCCAGCCATTATGAACCACTCCACAGCCACCTAACCACTGTCCTAGCCCCCTCACATGCTGCCATCGTTGCTTTAGTCTTCTGTATCTGCTGCCATTGTTGTTCCTGTCTTCCATCTTCGCTGTCGCTATTGTCTCAGTCCTCCCCCTTTGCTGTCATCATCCCAGACAGCCGTGTAACACTGATATCTACTACGCACTTGTTGTCTGGAACTGAAAAAACAGTCTTGTTTTCTACTTGTCAACCACCTTGTTCACCATCCTGCCACCTTCCAGCCCTCACCAATCACCACCACCACCTTGAGATCCACCTTAATTTGAGTCGAATTGTTAAGTTTGTTGTTAATTTCTTTTCAAGTGTGTCGGTTGTAACTGCCTTTTTACATTTCCTATTTTTGTTTGAATTAACTCTGATATCATTTGGTATCAGAGCTAATCTAACTCTAGTCATATCTTAAGGTTTCTAGCATCTCTACCTAAATTTTCTCTTTACCACCCTATATCATCCCTACACACCTCTTTTGACCTACCCACAACCGAACCTTAATCATACCACCGAGGAAATAATAATTGAACACCGATCAAAAGTTTACCATGGAAGAAATATAATAACAACTCTGCTAAGTGCTACAATGACTCGATGAAATTGAGGAAATGAGAACATCTGGACAGGTCAGCCATAGCAATAACTATGACTTGCTAGATCGAACAAATAGAGTAAATCTCTTCCACCATGTGGATTCCAGAGATGAAGAACCTCCACTCCGAAGATTTAACCTAAAATATATGAGATGTTAGGACTCTGAAGTAACGGTGGATATACAATATTTTGACAGCGCACATGAATCCGGATGAGATCAACGAATGGCTCTAAACCTTGGAATATGTCTTTTGAGTGCTAAGACGTCTCACATAACGAAATAGTGAAACAAGATACAAGCAAATAAAAGAGTGAATTATTTTGATAGCAAAATTTGAAACATATATAGCAGCATGAGAGAAAAAATAAGATCATTACTTGGTTCCAGATGAAGCGAGAGATGCAGCACCAGCATCTACCAGTTCATTACAGACAGGATGTGCAGATCCTAGATTCAAAAGAGAATAGGCAATATCATTGGATGACCACCACACCTCCAGGCAGAGTCCAACCCAAAGATCGAGTAGCAAGAGTACACCGAGTGAAGCATCTAAGCAGACTTCCCCTAAAGAGAAACTATTTCTGAGTGGAGTACATGTGGAGCCAACCAACATTCCTAAATTTATCCAAGTCAAGAAATATTTTAAGTAACAGATTTGGCATAATGAATCAGTTTGCACAACCAAGAAAATGATCTATTTCACTGATCAGAAAGCAGTTGAAGAGATAACGGTGATCCAGAAGAAGATGAAGATTTTATAGAGGATTCTCAACTTTCAGCCGACGATGCAGAGACACCAGCAATTCCAAGAGACTCCAGTTGATTTGAGAGTAATTGTTCTAGAATATAGTGAGTTTGAGATAAGGAGCATTTAGACAAAGTATGAGATTGTGGTGTCTCGAGCTACCATTTTGCAAGCTTTGAGAGAGCATCAAAAGCATTTGCCTTAGTTGTCCATCAAGGTCATGAGTATGAGATACCGATCTTAGACACAGAGCAATCCCAAATTAGAGAAATTCAGACTTTTCAAATATATAGACTGCTTCAAGAGTTGCCTCTGTTGAGGGATGTCTAGTATGTCTGAGAAAACTCTTTTGTACCACTTCTAGAAGCTCATATGGAGTCATTAAGGTATTCAATTCATTTTAGCATTATACCCATCAATAGCTGATCAGGCATGATGGATGAACCACAGTTTTGGAAATCACCTCAAGAGCTTTGTAGGAAGGAACATCCTTATAATAGGATCCAGATTCTTTCAAAGTTGAAGAAGAAGAGCCCTCTCCTGAATGGCTGCCCTTTAGTATAGCCCAACCTACCATAGATTTCATCCTAATGTTTATTCCTCCTGGTAAACCAGTTTATCAAACACATCCAGCAAAGTACGAATGGGAGGAGTGGATTAGAAATCTACTTTCTCGAGATTTGACTCGTGAGAATCTACATCGTCGTGCATCTCCAGCTCAAGTTGTTTTAAATTGGATGGATAATTGTTCTATAAGGATATGTTTTGGGATGAAAATACCTACAAGTGATGTATTTGGAGTTGGCAAGATTTTTGCCACCTTTAATGAGGCTGACGTAATAACTATGAAGAAACAGAAGCTTTGAAGCTCTCCGAAGACTAACGTGGGTGTCTCCTGTGTAGGGAGCAAACGCAGGATTCCAACAGATCGAGCGACTGACACGCCTTAACCGCTCGATCGAGGCATCCTGGGAGAGTCGACCGGCTCTTCAAAGTGTTGGCGACTTTTTTCCCACAAGGGTGGGGGGAATCCTATTCATCCTATTATTATATATTTGAGTTTTTGATGTTATAGGGTTAGGTTTTGGCGTGAGTTTGTTAAAAAACAGCCTTCAACAACCATTCTCTCCCTTCAAGGGTTATATATGAGACATTGGGTAGTGCCTCGGTTGTATCTCTCTCCAGAGGTGGTGATTATCTTCCCTTATCCCCTTCCACATCCTCCCACATCGCTCTTGGCCGCTCCTTCCTTGTTGCAACCACCCAGAACAACCTCTTTTGGATGTTTTCTACAATTCCTGCTTTCCAATCACCTTCCTTGTCCCTTGGCTGCTATTCCAGCCTTGGCTGCTATTCCAGCCTTGGTTGCTATTCAAGCCACACCCATGTCCAGTTCGATTGCTGCCTCGTTGTTGTTCAGGACAAGTGAAAAACCCCTATACAACCTTGGTTGTTGTTCCCGCCATTCTAAAACACTTTACTGCCACCTACTCGTTGTCCTAGCCCCTCCTACGTGCTACCATTGTTGTTCCTGTCTTCCATACCGGTTGTCATTGTTGTTCCAGCCTCTATATTCACCATCGTTGTTGTTCTAGCCCCCTCTTCTGCCAACATCCCAGACAGTTGTGTGACGTCGACATTTGCTGCTACTTGCTGTCCGGAACTTAGAGAATTGTTGTCTTGTTGTTTTCTACTTGTCAATCACCTTGTCCACCATCCCACCACTTTCCACCCCTCACCGATCACCATCACCACTTCGAAATCCACCCTAATTTGAGTTAGATTGTTGAGTCTGTTGTTATTTTCCTTCAAGTGTGTCAATTGTAACTACCTTGTTTTTCCTATTGTGTTTTGGGTTAACTTCGGTATCAACTTTTCTCCATGAAACAGATGTGGCACTATCTAAAAAAGTCCATGCTTTTTACTATTCTCATTAAAATTGACCACTTCATGAGGCAAATATATGAAAGCATTTAATGACAGGAACGTATAAAAAGATCAAGAAAGGCTTCACTAGATTCGAATTGAATTTCTAATAGCCTTCCATGTTGAATGCAATTACGAAAAAAAAAACAGCTAAAACCTATTTAATTACAGATTTAAGTGTCCGGGGGAGATGAAAACTTCCAGCATAAGATGACATGCAAGATACACTCAAACCACATATCTTTCTCAAACAAAACATGTAATATAATGATAGAATTATGTACGTTCAAAGAAACTGGTTATTGAAGAGAGACTATAGTTGAAAAAATGTGGTGTTGAGTATAGTACTTTACATTAGACAGTCTAAATGGACAAAACTTGGGCTTCCCTCTTCGCCCATACTTGAGTAAATATGCTCCTTTCTTAAGAGCGGTAATAGCCTGCAAGGAAAGTGACAATAAGTAAATATCATTTATTGAGGGGCAAGACTTCTAACTTCTAATGTATGCTACAAATGGTGGAAAGTGCAATCAGCATACATGATAAATCTGCATAAAATTCTATGAATCATATTGAGATATATGAAATGTCAAAAAGTAAGCTGCAACACTAACTTAAAAGCAATACCATCCACCCTCATCATCATCATTATAGTTTTTCCAATTATTTTAAGTTGGTTTTACTTTTCTTCTCTATTGATTCCTGCAAGTGCTATTAAATGTATTAACCATATTTTATGCCTTTTTTTTTTGCGCAACATCTAGCCTTGCTAGCTTTGATTTATCCATTTCCTTGATATTTATTTCACATTCTATATCATAATTGTATTATGCCCAGTCCAGTTATCTATTTTTCAAATGTACTATTCCCACCATCTCCTGCATTTACTTATTTCAAACTCACTATTCCTAGTTTTACCACTCATCCAACATTACAATCTCCTTTCTACCATAACCAACCAATTCAACTATGTTGTCAGACACTTCTTTGTTCACTAACACTTAGATTCATAAAATATAGTTACTCTAGTTGAAAAATCACTTATAAAAGAAAGGAAATTTACATGCATACCGCAAAATTCTTATGTATTTACATATCTAGCACCTAAAATTTGATATTTACACATGGCATCTTGGTGTCATAAACTTATGCATGAAAAATGTGTATTCACTTTTGAAAAGATAATGATGGTGGTATTTTTGATGTGATGTTAATGATTTGAGTGGTATGCATGTAAATATGAATGCTTTGGTGTTTGATATGTAAATACATAAGAATTGTGTGGTATGTATGTAAATGTCCCAAAAGATAACTACATGTAAGAATAGCAACATGGAAAATGAAAAATAAAAGCTTACAGAAATTAAAAGATTCTGCTTGACAAAAGGGAAAACATAACGAAGTGCACATAAATGCCATATACCGGAGCAGTTACACAAGCATATATCTAAAACACACACGCACAAAGAAAAGCTACAAGGGAAACTCCTTTGATATATCCCATCCTAAATCTAAGTACTCGATCTGAATCTGATTCCAACCAGTACAATTAAATGCCCTGTAACACTGATTTTACTCAAGTACTTTGAACTGAATAATGTGGCACTAATCTAAATTCCAGCCTTTCCAAATGAATACATTTCATAAAAAATTGAAATCCAACCTTTCTAACTCAATTCCGTGAGGTGACCAAATTGGTGAGTTAGACAAAATCCTGAATGATGTCACTTATTGTTCATTCACTAGCAACAATGTTAAAATTTATTAAGCCAATTGAGTAATTAATAATAGAATAAAAAAATGTATTTATTCATGATTAAGGGCATGCTTAATACATCACCAATGCAAGAACTGGCAAGAGTTGACGTAAGCAGCTTTATTTTTGCATTTACAAAAAAAATATTCTATAAATTGAACATTTGACTCTAAATGACAATAACATAACCACCCTGCAGCCCCACCCTCTAACTTTCATGACTTATCCATTCCTAAATCTCAAAATAGTTAAGAGAGATGATCTTACCATATAATAAAGGTTAGACGTAACCTTTGAAATTCAAGAACATTCAAATTAAAGAAATGCGTTCAAAGTGCCATTTAAGAGTCATTCATTTCCTTCTATTTGCATGCAATTACACAACAATTCTGCAACCAGCACAATAGCTCTGGTCATAGCAATGTGCTAACAAGTCATAAATTCATACTAAGCATGAAGCATTATCAATTGGTGGCACGGAAATCTACTCATAAAGTTCTTCCAACTTAATTTTATAATCATAATCAACAAACCAAAGAAACGCAAATTTTCTGGGAATATACTGTCCATGACAGATGCCGACCCACTTATAGGAATAAAAGGATTGTTGTTGTTGTTGTTGTTGTTGTTGTATACTGTCCATGACAGACAATGCAACACAATATCCTAGAATGCAAATAGAATATGGCAGCTGTTCTAAAAATGTGTTCTGCATGATCTTGAATCCATGGAAGGAGCGCCAAAAGAACGTACAAAATTACAGCGTGTGTATCTTAAACAAACAAAAGGTGCAGCTTAGCTGCTTCCTGGAAAGCTTCATGAATCAGCACGCTACCATAAGTGCGGTATAAATCTTCTAAATTTTGCTTCTCAACAATTCAAGGTAAATGTAACTTAGCCATAAAGAAGAATGATAAGAACAGGATAACAGATGCAATAACTTCCATCATGAAAGGGATCGCAGAAGACCTAATATTAGTAAACTCCACGATAGAAAAGAGACTGGAATGTGGACAATATTACCTTACAAAACATTCTATCACCAACCAAATTACAATCCGCACACAAACAATCTCAGCCCAACTTTAAAATCGAAGAAAAACAATAAAAAGACAGATTTCAATCTGAGCAACTGTAAATCAGCACGGATAAAATCAACAGATAACGCAAAAGAATGTCTCATTTTGATAATAGCTAGACAATTCACCATTCGTTAGCTCCCAAGAACTAAAAAGAGCTCCAAGAAAATACGTGCAAAAATCATCAGCGTCAAAACCTATCTCTACCGATACTGCATAAGCATGTCATCGCCTAAGTCTTACGAGGCTTGAAAACACGCAGCGAGCTACAGTCAACGTAGTCCAATTTATTGATTCAAGACAAAAATTCATGTAAATTTAAACAACTTCCACTTACTCCATCCCTCCGTTTTTGGACTCAAATTCACTAGTATCAGAACCTTCCTCAACAAGCGTAACTTAAAACAAACAAAACGGACTACCCTTCCCCAGAACATCCACAACCAGCACCGCATCTCAAACTACTAGAATGGCGAAAACATACGATTCCAGCAATATCAACAGTAGCAAAGCTGAAAGAACCAATCGTCGAAATAGTACCTGCTCGATATCCCTTTCAACATGGCCACTCCTTGCATTATCCGTAGCTGCCGCCGACATTCTCCACACCCCTCACCAAGCATTAAGATCCGATCCCACTCTTCCTATCAATCGAATCTCCCGCCATTCCCAACTCGCTCGAGCTCCCGTCCACCTCAATCTCCAGCAACACGTCGCCGAATCAGCAAAACTCAGCCCTCCATCGGCAACAACCCACCGAATCCCCCCATCATCCGGCCCCTCCGGTACCGGAAATGCAGTTCAACGACTCGTGTAACCACTGCTAGCCGATGGCGGTCTTCGGATCCGAATGGCGGCGAAGCACAGCTCCTACTTTCACGTCGGATCGAGGGCGAAGATTGCAGGGGTAGAGAAGGAAAAGCACGAAAAGAGAACCCCCTTCTTCTTCTTCTTCTTCCTCCTACTATTCTCCTTTTTTTTATTGGTATTTTCAGCCCTTTTATCACTGCAGATCGATCCATGCCAAGGAGGGCGAGAGCAGCATTACTGCACTTGAGTGGATTAGATCAAAAAACTCCCTGTAAATAATAAATTTGCAAAAACACCCGTGTCAGTCAACCCGGCGGTTCGGTTTCTGGACCGGTCGTCCGTTAGCCCGGCCACCTGGGAAACCGCAAGGAGAGATTGCAATTATCACTCTTTTGTTTTCTAATCATTTTTTAACATTTTTCATTTATTTTTATAGCATTATTATCTTCAAGGTCATGTACAAAATATCATTAATATTAACTTTTTTAATATAAAATATATTTTTAATACATATAGTTCTATGCAATTATGATATTGAATTATATAAATACATAAATAGATGAGCAAAGCCCAAAATAAAAAAATTAAAGTTGAGGTTTTTATAGCCTACATCTAAAACTTTAAATATATGCAATTATGTTATATTTATGATTTTAAAATAAATTGATATATTTGTTTGTATGAGTAAAATATTTATTCATGAGATGTGAGCATTAAAGCATGCTAAGCTATCATATAAGAGTATTTGAAGTTGAAATGCTCTAAAGTTTGAAGTGGATTATTCTCATGAAAACATCATAATATATTGGCTCTTTATACCATAACAAAAAGCATGACATATGTATGTATATAATTGACATGTATAATATATATATGTGTGTGTGTGTGTGAGAGATCTCGAGATGACTAATATCAAATGATGGAAAAACAATGATTTTAATGTCAAAACAACAAAATATTTTTAAAATACTTCTGAAATGAATTTATTTTATCTCTAACAAAAAGTAAAAATATTTTGACATCACTCATAAGTTATTATTCTATAATAAAATTAATAAAAATACAGTAAGTTATTCTTCATTAATCCTTTTTTTTCTTTTATTTGATATATATTCTTCATCATATTACTTAAATTCATAATGACATGAGACTTAATCATATACATGTCTAGCACCTAGTTGAACATTCTTAATTCATGAGTAGGTGTGATAACGTGACATCACATAATGTGACATGTATTTGACATGAACAAAGACCTATTAATTAAAGACTTTGCTCTCTCTCTCTCACTCTCATGTCTTGAACTTTAGAGTATTATCAAAGTGTGCCTCTAACTCAGAGTACACCCTTTGAACATTCACCTTTTTAAAATATTGACTTTTTGAAACCTTCAGCTAAACTCCTAGAGTAATTTTTTTTTTTTTTTTGTCTATAGAGAACTTTAAACTCAATATATTTTGAGGAAATATCTAGGGCACACTTCAAAAGGAGCTTAGTTAGCTGACTTGTAAAGTCCTTTATTTGAATTGAACAACATATGCAAAAGGCTCACATCCTAAGTTCTTAGATATTATGTATTCAATCCTCGTAGTAGGTTTTTCATAAATTGGTTTACCATTATGGGTTGATACTCAATTTAAGGAAGAAATGCATTGCAATTTAATGTTTTATTTATCTTAACCCAGAATATTCTTCAAAATTATTTGAGAAAATGTTAGCCTTTGTTTAATATGACAAAGCTTCACAAGTTGAAATGAACCCATACATTCTTGAAGAAGAAAAATAAGATTCTATCATATTGACATGCACTAGGTTCTTTCGCTAGAAATGACATAAAATATTGATATCAATTTTAAGGAGTTCATTTTTATCGAAAAAAACAACCTTATAAGACATATTGAATATTTGTGTCAAAAGGAGAAGAGGAATCCTTTAATGATTCTTAAAGTTCATTATAAACTTTTAAAAATATTGACGATTTCTTCAATATTATTTTCAATATTCACCTACTAATAGAATAACTTCACCATGACATTTTTCTTTTGTTTCACTTTGTTAGACCCCATTGATTGCATTTCCTACTTTTGAAAACTAAAAAAGGCAAATTTCAAGATTCACAATATTTAGAGATTATATAACACTACTGCGCATATGTTTTTAATCTAATCACTAGTATATCTTTTGTCAAGCCATGCCTACTGGTCAGAGTTAGCTTCTCCCTTAATTTTTTCTAAAAATTTGGAATGGGGAACTAAAAAGTATAACTATGAATTGGGAAGTCACTTCTACTGTAGTGTCTTAAAATTGAATCTTAAGGTTAAAAATGAACACTAGGGCTCATAAGGAAGCTTCACCTCCTATATATGATACTAAAGGGAAAACAACTCGCATCAACTAGAGGGAGATATAATAACCTCAAGTATCTCCTAAAACTCATGTCATTCCTCAACAAAGCCAAATTCCACACCATCAATATTGATGCATCATTTCAAACCCTAATAAAAGCTTGGCTACAAAAGTATGACCATATGTATACTAATGACACTCGATCAACCCAACAAGTGTGCCTTACGACATCAATCACACATAACCCTTTTACATGCATAAGTTAGGCATATAAAACTATACAAGACATTATTTGCCTAAAACAAAAAAAAAGATTTTTACGCTCAATAAGCACGCTCCAGAGGATAAACCCACCCCCTAATAAGAAAGTTAGATAAGCGACATATACAGAGGCACGAGAGGTGAAATCATAACACATGAATCCCACCTTCTTCGACATTGCAATCTATTTCTCAATGAATAAATCACAATCGACCTCAAAAATAAAATATTGTTGAGCAATACTCGAAGGATTATACATGTGAAGAGATCATGAAGATGGTTGTGGATATGATATTATTTTCAATTGTAGACATTCAAACGTTGTCAAAAAATTAGGACAAGTCATCCTCATGCCTTTTCATGAGGATAGATTTTGTAGCATTTGGATTAATTTTGAAATAAATAAAGAGGCTTTTCATTTCCACTTTATCATGAGTTTTTTGTTTTCATTTTTACATTTAAATCGTATTCCTAATGAAATTTTTTCCTCCTAGGAGATGTGGGACTAAAAATTTGGGAGATTTGGGTGGCATTGCATGCGGATTGCGAAAGCCAAGCATGGAACTCATGGTCATGGGGCATTTTTACATATATCTTAGTATTTGAGGGAAACATACAAGCATGCCACTCAAATCCTATTTATTTACATACCCATCACCTATACTTATATATTTTATAATTATACCATCCAAATCATTTTTATAAATAATAAACTTTAGCATTTTTTTTAAAACAAATAAAAATTAATATAAAAAAGATATAAATAAATATTATTCTTTAATTATTTCCTGTCAAAATGAATAGAACACGAAAGAATTAGAAATATTTATTCGTGTTTGACTCGTTTATAAATCGAGTTATAACAAAAAGGTCAGCTCGCTTGCTTAGCAAACAAATCGAGAAATACAACGAACTAAACACAAATAAAATATAGGTTGTGACTTGCAAGTGATTGAGCATACATTCCTATAAATTTTACTCACTAAAAATTTATCTAAGGATTGCAAGCCATTATGATGAACACCATTATTTCTCAAAAAATAAAAAAAAATAAAATTAAATAAAATTAAATTAAAAATAGAAAAACTTAATTATGACTCAAACTAAAAATATATAAAGATTTTGATTTAATAAAGGTTTTAAGGCTCGTGCCTTTTTCCAAATTTGATTTTGATAAAATAGATATATAAATTAAGTTTAATATATACAGTTTGCTGGGGCTGTCAAAAAAGCTTATTGTTCGCGAACAGCTCTTGTTCGGCTCATCAAGTAGCTCGTGTTTTGCTCGTTCGTCGACTCTTCATTTGTTCGTGTAGGACTCATTTTACTTCGAAATTTTAAAAAAATCATATAATTATTTATATAATAATATATTATATATATTATTTATATAATAATAAATTATATATAATTATATCTAAGTTTAAATCATAACAGCTCGTGTAGTAATGTGATTCTGCACATTCTTTTACATAGATTTGGTTTAGGTTCGAATCTTGCACTCTACATCTATTTTTTCTAATTAATTTTAATGAGTCAATTTCGAGCCAAACGCGATCCAAACATTTAAATCGAGCCAAACACGAGCATGTTGTTCACAAACAAATTTCGAACGAGCCGAACACGAGCCAAGCCTGAACTCGCTCAAGCTAAACTCGTTGACAGCCCTACCATTCGCCACTAATAATGCCGTACCTACTGCAGAGAACCAAAAACGTTTTGTAACAACTAACTAGAGTTTCATTAACATAAATTTTTATCAAACAAATCTAAATTAATCTTTCACTAATCTAAATTAAAAATAGGTTAATAAAAGGCACGGATTAGGACAGCATGCTAATCATATTTTAATAAAAATTAGGTGCAATACGTAAAGTCTGTTAGTAATTATTTTTTTTATTTTTTAAAAATAATTGAGATGATAAAATAATATTAATTATTTTAATTAAAATGACCTAATCTCAATTTAGTGGGCCCCCATGGCTTAAAATTTGAACTATTGACATGAGAAGCTGACCATGAAGATGTTGGATGTCCACATCATGATGGCAAATTTGTAATTTGGTCAAGATACAAAAAATGGATGAGGACAATTATTAGCAAACATGGCCTGTCATAATCATTGAGTCCTAGTTAGAATCTTTTAATCTGTGGTCTAAATGACTCCATTGTTCAACTTATTAATTAGTTATTTACATATTTTTATACTTAAACTCTGCGTTTTACATTTATACCGCCCAGATCTTTCGCATGACATTAAGAGAATCATTAATTGAATGTTTGAGTGAAATGAACTTTCTCAGTCACGAAAGTTTGGCACCCCGACCTACCTTGGAGGGGATAAATAAGTGAGGGATCGACTTTACCGTGAGATTTGGAAGGCGGATGAGGTAGGAGCCTCCCTCAAAAATAATAAATGTGTGAGAGGGTTTATTGTGAGATTCCATATCAAAATTTTAGTGAGCAGATGAGATGGTAGGTGAGATACTATTATACAAAGATCTCACCTGCATTTTGTGAAAAACTTTTAAGATATGGGGTTCAGGGTTTCCCATAGGTATAAGCCCTTTTTTAGTTTACATTATGTCCACAACACAAATTTCAAATTTTTTTTTATTTATTTGAATAATTAAATATGACATCAAGCTTAGAGACTAACTTTTCAACATCCAAAATCTTCTTATGAATGTCCCCAAATACCTCTCAATTCCATTTTTTTTCAATCTAGCAGCCAACTTTCTATGCAAAGGCCATAGGGAAACCGAATGAGAAAGTTGGAAATCAATATTCTAGTTCTTCTTAACTAACTCTAGAAAATTATCATGAGAGATCTGATACACCTAAAATATATACTTTTTATGTACATATTTTTATACGTATTTTTGAGATATTGCGCTTTAATGAAAAACATTTGTGTGTTTTTTTTAGGTACAATCAAATGAATGAAAAATTGTGAAAGGACTGAAAAAGAATCAAATTTGGAGCAAAAATGAAGAAGGTGTGAAAACTATTTGAGGCGCCTAAGCGCCTAAGACTGGCACTTTCACGCCAGTTAAATAGAGAGATCCACGCCTAAGCGTCAGGTACCTCGGGTTTAAGAGCTAGAAGTAGTTATTTGATGATTCATTGAATTTGGACGAATTTTTGAAGAGGTGTTTGAAGCAACCCTTGGTGAAAACGCCAGAAATAGTTAATTGACACGAAAATTCATTCAACTGGCTTTTGAAAGGAGACAACTTCTAGAAGATTCATTGAATGAGGACACATTTTGAAGAGACACCAAGAAGCCTGTTGGAAAATTATAAAAGAAGACTTGAATTGAAGAGAAAGGAGACCGATCTAGAGCCAACCACCACACGCCGCCACAGCCGCTGTCGCCGCCTACTTTCTTTTTATTTTAAGTTTTAGTTTGTATTGTAAGTGAATGAAGAGATTCAAAAGAACTTCAAGACTTTGGTGGAGAGAATTTTGAGATAAGTTTTTATCTTTGTGACTACATTTGATTTTAATTTAGACTTCTTATTTATCTGCATGAGTTCTACTTTCAAATTCAAGTGCAGTTGTGTTTTCTCCATGAATTATGAGTAGTTTTCTTAATCTTTTTTCTTAAAATGATAAGTGATTAGTGTTGGATGGAAGTTGTGAGAAGTATTAGTATTTAATTTTGGAAGAACTTTTGATGAATTTAAACCTTGTACTTCATTTACTTCTTGATTTGACCAATTAAGATGTTAATATGTTAATATAATATATGTTATGAGAACATGTAAGATCCGAGATGGTATTGTCTCAGTCAACAAATAGTAATAATCACATTTGATTTCATGGATGAGAATGTAGTTCATTGGAATGAGTATAAATAAATAGAGAAATAAACTTTGAAGGGTTTAGAATTAGAGGACATTAAAGTGACAGGCTAAAGCCCCCAATTTGATTTATAGTTTTAGATTTTGATGCTATATGTTAACCCTCATGTGGAGAGAGAAGAAGAAACTCTAGAGTGAGAGCAGCTAGTATATTTCTTACCTAACCAATCTTCAAAACTATTCAAACTATCGATTAACCAATGTTCTTTATAGCATCTTTAGTAAGGATAAATAATATTATTGCTTCTATATGGAACAACACAATTATAATACTTCCACTACATAATTCTTATACTTGTTACTGATTCATGACAAGAAAAAAATATTTTATCTATATTGTTTTCATCTTGCAAATATCTAGTTAGGTTAGTTGCTTTCTTTATTTTCAAATATCAAAAATTACAAAAAGAATCAAACTTTCATTCATATCAAACTTTCATTCATTCATATTATAGCATCTAGAGTTTGAGTAAGAATATTTTGCTAAGTAGAATTTGTTATCTAACTTCATGTGATTTTTAGTTGCATATTGTTGTTGTCCCTGTGGATTTGATATTCGGGGCTTGATCAAAAAGTCATATACTATTTGATAACGATATGTATACTTGCATAGTATCTCATATTTAAATATTATAATTGTATTCATATTTGCTTCAAATTCATGATTTTACCTAGGTTTTGCTTGTGATCAAATTTTTCGTGTCTTTACAAAGTAAGAATTATAATTAAGGAAATTAAGAAGATAATCACATACATCACATTAACATATATAAAGAGAATCAGGATCAAGACCCAAACATTTAATAATCTAAAATGCTTCATATTAGCTCTTGGGATAAATTATACCTTGAATAATAAAGGAGCATGATCAAGTCCCATCTTGCTTAAATAAGCAACTTATGAAAGCTGAAATGCATCATACAAGCTACCATTGAAGAAAATTATATCCACTCCTTCAAAAATCTTTCCTGTACTTCAAGCAAACTTATTACCATTGAAGTTGGCTTCAAAAAGTCCAATTGTTGCAACATTATCCTTCAAAGTCTCCATAAGCTTATAACAAGGATTCTTACCTCCTTTCTTTCTCATAAGAGAGGCTATCAAATTAAAGTTGCCCCCAACCATCCAAGGATTATCACCTTGAGCCCCGATGAAATCTAAACTAGGCTACAATAAAGCTCTGCCAACAAATGAACAACTAGTATAAATTATTGATATGTGCACTGTGTAGTGAAGTAATTAAATCTCTAAATGAAGTAATTGTGGGTTATCACTAAGTAATATAACTTTCACATCATTTTTTCATATAAACCAAATCTTTAAATTGCAATTATAGATGTAATTGTACCTACCATTTTTTTAATAGTCTTGGTATATTATCAACAACTATCATAGGTTCATGAAGAGCAAAACATCTCAAATTTTGAATCATATAAAGATTTGTCAGACTATTAGAGACATTCTTCATAGCAATGCCTGTAAAATTCCAAATTAGAAAACTAACAATGGTCAATGGATTTATTCTCTCTAGTGATCTTAGGGGGAGCCCCATCAATATTTGCAAGAATACTATTTGAGTAAGTTCCATCATACTACACCACATCATTTTGGTCCATATAGTTTAGTTCTCTATTATTTTTTTCCTTTCATTATTTTGGATTTTGAACCTACCATTCTCCTTCCAATGCATCCATTGTAGCCTTTAGAACCTCTTCTAAAACCTCAATTATGTGTCCTCTTTTTTTGGATTGAGTGCGGTCACTTTGAACATCTACAATTTGATGTAACAAGTTTTTGTGTCCTTCCAAAAATATTCCTTTTTCTTGTTTTTGTTGTAAAGGCTTGTCATAACATCATTAGGTACTAGAGTGGGATCATCATCATTTCACTATCATGTATTACTTCATTGGTGGTAGCATTAAGCAAGTTACATCGTTGTTGTTGCTCCATTGTTTTATCCCCTAAGTCATCATGAAAGATTTCTCTATGCTCCATGATTGTTTCATTCATTTGATTAACATTTTGAATTTTCAATTCGGGATGTACTACAAAATGAGTGTAAAGATTGTGGCCAATTATTCTATATTTATTACAATACTTGGGTTATACTCCACTTTCACTTCTTGCTAACAACTGTTATTTTGTGTGGCAAACCTCCTTATTCATAGTTTGAGTAACGTCTCTCTCCACCATTACCCTTATAAAAAAGGGTCTACAAAAGGTAAATGTGGCAAGATCAACTTTCATAGGTTTACTAAATATGGTATCAAGTGAAATGACTTGTTGATTAAAGAAGTGTAATCTCAATCCCTAAAAAGTGATCTAAATATAAATGATTGGTGGTTCAGTAGATGGGTCAAAATTAGGGATAATAACATGCCTTCCATCTAAATCCCCTACTTGTCATTCCCCTAACAATTTGTGGTTTTCCAAAAAAATTTCAATGAGGTTCAGTTTAGGATGACCATAAGTGAACTTTCCAACTAAATTAATTCTCAAAGGTTCCACTAATTTAAGGGTTTCAGTTTCATAGAAGAAAAAACCAGGCTTGCAACTCTTTCTACTAGCTCTTTTAATAAACCGCCTCATTTCTAGCATAGAGGCCTTATGAAAATACAATGGAAAAACCAAGGAGGTAGTATCAAAAGTTTATTTCTTTTTAACACTTCAACAAAGGTTGGAGTACAAACACACACATATACACACATAAATGAAGGTGTATGTATGCCTTGAGATTTTATGTTTGATCTTAATAAATTCATGTTAAATTTTATTTTAATTCAGGCATTTAAATTTTCAGGTTAAATTTTATTAATACTAAATGAATTTTAAATTTTAGCTTTGATTCCATTTAAATTAATATTCTATTTAACTAACAATTTTAAATTTTAGAATATATTCTTGACAAGATTTTCATTTAAGCTTTACTCAAGCCCAAGATATCCAACCAAGGCACATACAACCCCACTTGAAGCTCAATCAAGTCAACCTAGGGTGAAACCTAATCACTTAAGGGCTATAGAAAGGAAACCTAGTTCTAGATGAGGAGTCATGAGAAGAAGATGTTGACCAAAAATGAGGTCAAAACAATAGATTTTATCATCTAGCATGCATCTAAAGGCTTTTTTAGCAATAAAATATTCATATTCAAATTCAAGATGATACAGGGCCAATAAAGTGTTTAATTGAAATCTAGAAATTATTGTATCATTGGGTTTATCTTATCAAGACGATCAAAATAATTATAAATATCTAGAAGCTTCATAATTTCTTGAATAGTTTGTTGAAGCTCGCCTCACACACTGTGTCGTTAATTTCACACAGGTAAAAATTATTTTTTCATAAAAGTGTGAGACGATGTGCAATAGAGGCGTCCATTTAGATATTTTTGATATTTCAGATACATTGGCGCTGTCCGTTTTTTTATTCAGACTGTGTTTGGGCTATATTGGTGGTCATCACTCCCCCCCTCCCCAACACACACACACACCCACACACACACACACACACACACACACACACACACACACACACACACAACCTCTATTTTGCTTCATCTGCGATCTTCCTTTTGTAGTTGATGAAATCCAGCTGAAAAATCAAGGAGCTCTTTGGTTGCACCTGTGTATTTTTTTTCTTTTTTTTATATTAAATAAACCAGCTTATGAGCTAATTCAAACTTGTAGAATTGAGCTCAAACTCTATCAAAAGTTCTAATCAAGTTCAACATCACACCTTAAACTCTATCAAATCATATTACATACTCTAATACATAAGTTAACATTCTAAGTTACTCATTTACAGTTAGTTCAAGATAAATACTTCACTTAAATCCTATTCTTTAAAGTGGTATTTCAAATCAATTAAAATTAGCCTGAACTAAATTAGTTTAATTTTTTTTTTTCATCATATATAAATATCTCGCCATCACACTATGAACTCCAAAACACATTCTCAAATCTTAAACTAGCACCCATAAGTTAAGTATGGAAAAGTACATAAAACTGTCAATTTATTTCTAAAGTGTAAAAAGAATAGAGCTAACTTAATACAATATTGAAATATGTATGCATTTTTTAAAAAATAAATAAAAATAAAACGACAACAACAAAAACAAAAAAAAAAAAAAAAAAAACATATAAACATATCTTCCTTTGTATGGTTAGATTTTAAGCTAAAACATGAGAGATTGGAGCATTCCATTGAATTATATCTTTCTTAAAAAAACTATCACTAGTCATAAGAAAATGAACTAAGAAACTTATGTCATAAGGATGGCAAAGTAGATAGAGCTGAGCTTAGTTCTAAATTATATATATAAGAATATGCCTTATAAGCTAAAAATTTAATCAAGATTAAATCATGTTATTTTGCTAAATCTGTTTTTGAATCAAAGTTAATGATCCATTCATCCATTCATGATTTACTTTGAGATTAGATTGTTCCGTCTAAAAATCAATTTTGTATGACTTAAAATAGATATAAATGTTTTTATGTCAATCTTGTGCTAAGTTGAATTCACTAAAGATTGAATCACTAAGAAGTCTATCTTATTAAGCATGCTTAAGAGGATGATCATATTTTAAAAAAAAAGACATTTTGTTAACTGAGCAATTACACAGACATGGATACCTGCCAACATTATGGCTTTTCATCACCAATAATATGACATAAGTTATTACCAACACGATTGATGCAAGTAGTCAATAGAAATTTCAATGTCTATAACATTGTGGCCCACAATTATCAATAATGTTAATACATGTCATCACTCATATGTTTTATCCATACTTCTAATACAATATTAGCTCATGCCAATCTTATCACTCTTCATTCTTAACATATGCATCTTATTGTATAGATGATTAATGCAAATCATCGACATTAATGCTAACACCAACAAACTTCTTCGCCTATATTCTCAACAACATCAATGCATACCATTTCAAATATGGCTTATGCGTATCATCAACAATAAGTCTTGCTCCCAATATTAACATAAAACTTATACCAGGTTATTAAATTTACATTCTCCTCTCCTTAAAAATGGATGATCAAACAATGATACATAATCACTTAAAGATAACTTTTATGACTTAAGACTACTTTGATTTGTGTATCCATCAATCTATTCTCCGTATTTCATGCTTATTATATTGTATCAACATTACATTAGTGAAACTACATTTTTTTCCCTTCTGTCTATTGACATATAAAATTCATTTGTATTACTGTGAGTTCCTCTCGACTTATCCTTGTATGACGAAAAAATAAACTCTATTTTTCTATAACATCACAAATTTTTCATGACACAATACTTGCGTAGATTAAACCTCAAAATTAGTATTCCATATTTCTATGGATTTCATGGCAAACTCAATAAATTATGAAAAGCATATTATCATAAAATAAAGTAAATGAAATTTGCGTAGCTAAGTTGAACAATGCTCTCTTTTTTTCATTGATAAAGGGGCATCTCTCATGGTGTATGCTTTCGGTGGTCCGATCATCATTCTCTGATGGACGGCTGTGATGAATACAATAACCACCTAAAATCTCTCTGTGTGGCTTCAAATTAAAGCTGCCTCGAAAAGGAGGCCCAAAGTGGCGGGCGACTTGACAGGGCCGCTTTCCTTGATTGCTTTTTGGGCCAAGGCCCACTGCCAACTGTCCAATTATTGCCGGTGGCTGGGAGATTATACTCACTGAAAATGACGGGATTTCTATTCCTGACCGGCTTGGGTGTAATTAGACGGAATTAGATCTTTCCATACTGAAACAAATGAAGGGCATTTACATTCAAGAGTTAGAGAGGCATAAAGATATGTATACATAATACATACGTACATATACATATACATACATATAAATAGATAGATACATACATACATATATACATAATACACCCACACAAACATACATACATACAAACATATAGATAGATAGATACATATATATACCTGCATATACCACTGGAAGTATTCCTTATGTACGTATGCATGTATGTATATATATATATATATATATATATATATATCTCTCTCTCTCTCGAAAGGAATGACAGGGGGCTATTGTACGAGCCCCGGTCATCTCTCATGCGCATAAGGATTCGAGTACTACACCCTACACTCGAGGGGAATCAAACCCCAAACCAGAGAGGACTTACAACTGATAAGCAGATGCCCGCATATACACACACACACACACACATATATATAGATATATACATATAGATGATCAAATCATTGAAAGCATCCCATATGTATGTATGTATTTATATGCATATATGTTTGTGTGCGCGCGTGTGTACATGCATCTTTATGTATACATGTATGTATGTGTGTGTGTGTGTGTGCGCGCGCATGCATGCTTCTGCGAGTGTGTATCTATATGTATGTATGCATGTATATGTATATATGTATCTATCTATATGGATGTAAGTATGTATGTATGCATATGTTTGTATGTATCCATCGGTATGTACGTTGGTATATATATGTATCTATCTGTATGTATGTAGTATCCACAAGTATGTATCTATTTGTATGTATGTACATATATGCATGTATGTAGGTATTATTATATATGTTTGTATGTATGTATGTGTGTATATGTGTGTGTATGTTGGATCCTGATTTGTCTGATCACAGCCAAAGGAACAAAGCACAAGCTAAAGGAGAGAGACAAAGTGGAATATACTGAGCGGTGTGCACATAAATTTCCCGGAAATAAAAAACTTTGAATAAAGTTTCAACAAACTGTAAATAAATAAAATTTGATCCTAATTCACCTTTTTATTTATATTTGTAAATCAGACCATCTTTTATACAATAAACTATTTATTTAAAATTTGCTAAAATGTTCTTGGAATATTGTTCAATTATTTACTTGATGATGTGTTATATAGTTGTTGAATCTTGATTTGCTCGTGAATCACATCCCAATGAACGAAAATGAGAGAGAGAGAGGAGCGAACGTTATGTTTTCGCTTCATTTTTTTTTAATTTTTAAAGAAGTCGTCAGTTTGCCCATCATCGCATGCTTCCGTTTTCTGAATAAGTCTCTCTTCTGGGTCATGTGAATAACGAAGAAAAGAGAGGAACCGGAAAAGGCATACATACAATAAAAACGATAAACAAGCGAAAGAAAACATGGAGAGTCTGCATGCAATAAACCTCGCAGGAATATGTCACGTGTGTCCGCCTAAACAAAGTTGAACGGAAGCAACTTGGACCAATTTCCACGAAAGAATACTTACGTAGATTACTGACAACCAGAGATTCATGTATGTTTTTTCATAATTGAGTACTTGAGTTCGTTGCCTCAGAGGACTCAACTGACATAATAAATCTAGAACTGCTTCTCTAGCACTCTTTGACTAAAACTAAGCTCATGGCTTTAGGTCCAACCCACAAGCATAGGAAGAGCTCTTCGTTCGGTTTTGGGCTGTGAAGGAATGATGACAACACTAATAAATCTTTTAGCTTTTTGAACGTTTGTTCACATTCATCTGACTAAACGAAGTTCTTCGCTCATCTTAAAGTTTTGAATAAAGTTGTGCATTTGTCGCCTAATTTTCATACGGACCGGCTTAGGCATATGTTTCAACCAATCAACTTTTGAAAATCCTTGATATTTTGAGGGGATGGAATGTTTATAAGCATCTGCACATGTAATAACCAATTTTAAATAATAATAATAATAATATAAATAAAAGAAGGTGTCATTAATGGAGATGCATTGCTTGGTGGAAATCAAAATGAGTATCATCACATCATCTCCTCCAAAACAAAACAACAAGGGAGGAAGCCAGAAGAGAGAGAGAGAGAGAGAGAGAGAGAGAGAAGGATTAGCAAGAGATAAAGTACGAAAAAGTAGAAGGAAGATAACTTGTGTGTACCCTAGTGGCTATATCTGGAGGTGAAAGATTGCGATAGTTGTCACTTGTGAGTTGTGTGGGTGGGGCGGCACAATGTGTGCATCAAGTGCAAAGAGAAAATGTTGTTACTGAGAGCAAGAGGGTCGACAGACAAGTCACACACGACATTTCTCGAGCGCAGTAGCAGTGGGAGGCGAGGTCGAAGCCGAGCAGAACGTCCACTTCACATGCATGTCATGACGTCATGTGGGAAGGAGCCTTATGAATGTCTCGTGTGATCGAACCGAAGGAGTAGGAAAGTTTTGCGATTGTATCCTATGCAATCGAAGAAGTTTTGAGCGGCTTTGTGTGGTGATGAGAAGTCAAATTGTGTGAATGACTAAAAGATGACTGATTCTTTAAAGAGGTAAAAGCTACAAATTTTATGTTTTGAGAACATAAAATATTAGTTTATTTAAGAAATCGTTATACAATTGATTTTTGATTTTATCAATTAAATTTTGTCACTATAATTAGACAACAAATTGAAGTAGCGATTGAGAACAATCATGCATAAAAGGAAGAGAATTAGTATGGTAAGTTTAAATTAAATTTTAATTTATAATTATTTTTAACTACATAAAAAGTAATATATATATATATATATATATATTATAAATTTG
>NW_018238735.1:70427-94142 GCF_001263595.1 Phalaenopsis equestris | reverse complement strand
TATATATATATATATATATATAGACACACACACACATGTATGTATGTCTGTATAATATTAGATAATGATAACTATACAATAAATAGAAATTAGGATGTTAGGATATGAATGGATTAGTATATATTAAGTATTTGAGCGTTGATATATGCATAGAATTACCACTTAAGCATTTAATCAATTATTGAGAATATTTTTATAGGTATCAAATTAAATGAAACACAAGTCATCATAAAATATTAGAAATCTAAAAGCAAGTCACACACTATTGAGGTGAGTACTCACACTCTTATTCTATACTAAAACTTTTGTTTTTTCTAGATCAAATGCATTTACTGTTACTGTCGCTAGTTATATTGGAATCACTGCAAACTCACAATTTATAATTCTATTGAATTTTTGCTCATATTGTAGAAGTGTTGTGTCTCAGCATTTTTCTTTTCATAAATATTAAATATTATATAAGTATATTGATTGCTATGCAATTTATAATGAAATAATCATATTATTAGATAGTGATCTTCATAATATGTTTGCATGTACATACTTGGGTGTGATGGAATCACCCCTTTATTGTACTAGCGGTTGAACGTTAAAGTACCCGTGCACATAAATAACAAAATATTGATATTGAAGTACCTTAAATGATACAATTTTTTACAATGCTCCTATGAAAATTATGTGTTATTAAAAAGATATTAATATGTAAACAATATAGTAAGATATAGTGAGTATTTAGAATTACATTGAATGATCATATTATATAGTACAATCCTTCACATACTCTTAGATTGATTTACATAAAATTTAATTGTCATGCATAATTTCTTCTTTATTATTGTATTACTAGAGTTTAAAAGTGTCGGTTGTTTTAAAATAACTTTTCAGGTTTAATTAATTGATTAAAAGATAAACAATAGAAAAGAAAATATTTATAGAAGATGCGGATAACTAGAAATGACGTAAATTTAACTGTACTATTTTACTTTTTTTTGTGACTCTTTCATTTATTAAAAACGTTGTTTATAGAAAATGTATGTAGAAAAATTTAATTTCCACCTTATGACAGTCTATTTTCGCTTGGTTAATTTCAAGCCTCGACCGAGTCGTGACATCACCTTTTCTGGATTGACGTTTATCCCCTTTAGGGTTAGGGGGTGGTCTAAAATTTTGCCTGTGAATGCCTTGAAGGTGCACTTGAGTGGGTTGAGCCTCATGAAAAATTTTTAAGTGTTTCAAACATTTCTTTTAGATTCTGCTTGAATTTCTTTTTATTAGCACATCATCCACATACACCTCAATATATATATTTTTTCCTTTAAAATATTACATCAATCGTTGATTGATATGTAATGTCAGTATTTTTTTTTTGCCCGAAGGGCATTACAACATAACAATACACACTTTAAAATATTACATCCATCGTTGATTGGTAATGTCACTTGTATGCATTTTTCTCTGCATCGATCGAGTGCATCTTGACCTACTAGTAGCTGAAAATACATTGAGGAAGCTCATCACAGAATAGTCAACTGATGCATCCACGAGCACGTCAATTCAAGATAAGGATAGTTGTCCTTCAGGAAAGTGGTGTTGAAGATGGTGAAGTTCATGCACATTTTTCACTCATTTTTTGACTTTACACAATATCCTGAACCTTTCACATATAGGTGGCCTCCAATAGTTTCTAAACCTTCCCATGGATCGACTTAGCTAGACTAACGGTCAAGGACCTCATATTCTGCTTCATTGATCGAGCCACTGAAAGCGGTGTTCAGGATGGTGAAGTTCATGCACATTCTTCACTCATTGTTCGACTTTACACAATATCTTGGACCTTTCACATATAGGCAGCCTCCAGTAGTTTCTAAACCTTCCCATTGATCGACTCAGCTAGAGTGACGGTCGAGGACCTCATCTTCTGCTTCATAGATCTAGCCACTGAATTGACGTTCGCCCGATGGCAAACGACAAAAATTGGTATCCTCAACATATCGTCGATGGACCAAGTGAAGGCGTCCTGGTGGTCCCGGAGGGTAATTGTTATTATATCTTTTGGCCTTAAATCAAAAGCTTCACTTAATAAAAAAAATTTATCGGCTCGTCTTCAGTCATCGAGATTAGACGGGTGATCTTGCTGGTCTCGAGATCCCCTTCGCATAGAATTTTAAACTTGAGTGAATCTTGCTTGACACATCCGACTACCAGAATATAATAGGTACGAGATTGCTCCAGATTGTCTCAGAAAGTTCTTATTTCCCCATAGTCTGGAAACTTTACCTCCAAATGATAAATCGAGGTAACAATCTTGAAAAATTTAAGCATGAGGCAACCAAAAATGGCATTATAAGTGGGTGGCAAGTCAATTACTAGAAACTCTTTCATGCACATAAATTATTGATCATTCCCCCATAGATGATAGGCAAAGTGACGACCCCCAGCGCTTCCTTACTCTTATCGAAGAAACCATATAGCAAGCCTGCTACTGCGCCAGCCAGACTCATCTTATAGAACTTTGATTTGAACAACATGTTCACTGAGCTGTAAGTTTCAATAAAGATGCTACCAATCTAGTAGTTGTTCATCAATATAGTGGCATCGTTGTGGGGTTCTCCTTAGGGGAAAAATCCTCATTGGTGAAGGCGATGGGGGATGTGAGTTGCATTTGGGAGTGATGATAGCTGCACATAGTTTTCCAGATCGAAGCTTCTTCAATGTGGCTTGGTGAGATATGTTTCCACCTCTTTTGAAGATGGCAATAACCATGCCAACAATGTGGATGGCATGGGCTCAGATTAGCTCGCCAAAGATTTCATCCATTGTAGAATTTCCTTGTCGTTGGGTCGCTGCACCTAGGCTACAAGATCCTTTAACTTCTCGGTCTTGATCAGCTCCTCGATAAATCTTTAGAAGAGTCAGCATTCTTCCGTGTCGTGGACATGGTTTTGATGTTCGACACATTACTTCTTAGGTCCCAAAGATAGGCTCCAATTTTCATCGAGGGCGCTCTCTTGAAGTACGCTCTATTTTATATGGCCTCTACTATCTCGACCATCAAAACCCTCAAGGGAGTCGTCTTGAGTAATTCATGTTTGAGCAGTCATTGATCAATATATCGAGCCACACTCCCTATGTTCTATGTTCTATCAATCACACTATGATCTCGGGGCGACTGAGTGTCTTCATATCGCGGACGGGCAGAAGGATGAAGTCATTCCTCGGTCTCTACTTATCGCCTTAGGGGGCTTTCTTCTACAAGAGATGATTGAAGGACTCTGTGCTGGAGATAATGGGGGTGGAACTATACTCCTCGACCAATATGTTTTTGTTCGCCATCTACAACAACTCAGCCAGTGTCAATGGTCGCTGCAAATCCAAAGCGTACCGAACAAGTCCTTTCTGCAACCCTTGAGCTAGAGCGGCATGAACTACTATGGGCTCTAGGTCTCATACTTCAAACATCTCCTTCTGAAAGCATGTGATGAATGATTGAATGCCCTCATTCTGTCTCTTTATAGTCTACAAGTGAGCTTGCAAATTCTTTGGGGCTTTTCAACGCTAGCAAACTATGCCACAAACATTCATGTGAAATTAATGAATAACACGATCACTCTTGGCGACAGTGCAAGGAACCATTTGAGTGCCGACTTCCTCAGTGTGGTAAAGAAGAGATGGTAATTCAGCCTCTTCGAATCCTCAGTAGGCACACAATCGACTTAAAATGAGGCTATTTGATCGTCAGATCGATTCTGCCCTTATAGGTCTCCAATATCTGGATTTTAAATTTCATTGGGGACTCAACCTCAGAGATTTGCCGAGAGAACGAAACATGGTTGTCGAGGCACTTCAGTACGTTTGAACAACTGTCATTCGATTGGTGTCAACCTAGCACTATCAAAGAATTGAGAGTCGCCTTCTTTTTTCCAGAGCTCAAGGACTCTTTGGATGTTTGGCACCAACCCTTACTCTCGAGGATGTTGCTCTCTTCCCCAAGCCATTGCGTCTTGGATGGCATCCATCATCGGATCCTTTAACTCTCGAATATTTCGGTTCACGAATTCTCTGGTGCACCCCATGTTACCTATGTCTTTGTTGTAAGTTCCTTCTTCGTGAACTGCTCCTTTTCTTATATGTGGCATGATTCACACTCCTACACCTTTTAGGACATTAAATCCTATTTGCCCATGATATGAAAATTTTGATGCCATGAACGTAAAAGATTAAAATTTAGGCGTTAGATATGTAAATACATAGAAATTGTGTGGTATGTATGTGAATGCTAAATATATATATATATATAAGATTGACTCAAATATTAATATGTTCATATTTGCATATACACAAACACAAGTATGTATTGTGGAATAAAAATTTATTTTAGGAAATGATCGAGTTTAGCTTCTATCCAACTCTGAATCGAATCTAATGCACCATAGGTGAGTCAAATCAAAATTGGATCCAGCCAAACTTCAATCAAACACCGATAAAATTGAGTTCAAATAGAATTACTTCAAGCCGATCTTGTGTCATAGCCAAATCAACTGGACATTAACACCCCTTCAACAAAAAGGACTTCCATAAACACATAACAAAGGAGCTATTTGCCCAAATGCCCCCAAGCCAACTACTCTAGAAGGCAATTTAGCAAATCTAAAATTGTAGGGAGTGATCTCCTCATTCTAACATACTCATTACCTTATCTATCATTAACTACAACATCTTTACACAAATAACCTAGTGTTAAGATACTAAGATTCCTTGTGATAATGAAGGCACAGTTATACATGTCAAGTCCATTATTATATGATGCTATGATATTCCATCATAAGTTTATCAATCTATGAAATGGTCCATTATGGTTTAGGTCAGCCAAAATCTCTCTAAAATTCAAACACAACATCTATTAAATCTTTTCGAAACATCAAGCCAACTTTCACATTCGTTACGGAAGAAAAATGATTTACATATATTAAGCCCTTATTAAAACCAAAAATAATCAAACCACCTTGTATTCATGTTTGACTCATTTACTATGAAGTCTCGTTTAACATACGAGCCAAACACAAACAAACAACCATCGATTCAAACTCGATCAAAATCCTTCTTTTCTCACTACCCTCAACCACATAAATGCTTTACAAAATAGCCCTCCTCCACATCTCAAGCAACCAAATCCTAGATTAATTGATCTCTAATGAATGAATATACTACAAACAATCAAAAGATAAACTTTTATAAGAATGGACTTCTTCAACCCTCCCAACTAAAGTCCCAGAAAGTTTGAGATGGGTTGCCAGCCAAGAAGCCATGGCTTCTTGTTCTCCGGCAAGGCGAAGTTCAGTTCAAACATCTCCTTGGCCACATTTTCACCCTCACAAAACCCTACTAACCTGGCAACAATGTCTGCACTCTCTTCAATATGGGATTTGTCCTTGGGATCTCTCCATAGTTTGTTCACCAACTGAAGCTTTCTTTGTTTCCCCACCAATGGAACTCGCCATTTGGTGTACAACCTCTCTCGTTCTTCCTCCGTCAGTCTCGAATTCATTCTTTTAGAGAGAAACTCCCGTTCTTGTCTCAATGCCTTCATGCTGCGGTTAGAGAAGAAATTTGTCAGTCTAAGCCAAGAGCAAAATTATATATTGGATGATTTACATACACATATCAGTCAATTCTTATGTATTTACATATGTAACATATTAGCTTTAACTTTTAAAGCACGCACGCCATCTTCCCTATGCATCAAAAGCTGTATTTCACTTTTAAAAGTTAAAATGATGGTGCTTTTTATGTGATATGAAAGATTTTAGTGATATAAATGTAAAAAGTAGAGTCTAAGTATTAGATATGAAAATACATAGGAATTTGGTGATATGAAGATTTACATACATACCACTCAATTCTTATGTAATTTACATTTCCAGGACCTAAACTTCAATTTATAGATACAAGCAAACCACCTTCTCCATGCATGAAAAGTTTGTATTCCACTTCTTAAAGGCTAAGATGATGGTATTTTTTATGTTATATGAAAGATTTGATTGGTATAAATGTACAAAATAAAATTTTGTTGTTAGATATGTAAATACATAAGAATTGGTTACCAATTCAAGTCTCATCTTACTTGGATGATAGAGAAAGAGAGAGTTCATCTCCTGAATGTGCAGAGTGAGGATCTCCAACAGCAGTGAAGTGTTCATGCATCCAATTTAGCCTCCTTAGCTCCACCTCAATATAAATTTGGTCAGCTTGATCACCTTTGAATAGTAGATAGAATTGTGTTCTGTGTACTAAAGATACATGGCAAATATCCCATAATTCTATGATTTGTCGCATTTGTTCCTCGAAAATAGATTTCCAGGTTGCCGGGGATTTATGAAGCTCGTTGAGGTTTTCATCGGCCTCAGAAGCCTCATCATAACCAGCATTTTCGTTCGACTCCAGCTCCAAAACCTAACGAACAAATGAAATATTCGATGTTAGTTCATATAACACATGTTTATGTTCATATGCTTACATAATTGAACAACTTTGAATAAAATCTTAAAAGTTTGTCATATAAATGAACAATTTATGTTCGTGAACGTATCTGTTCGTTTTTTAGGGGCATTTACATGTATAACACCGAATTCCTATCTATGTACATATTTAACGCCTAAACTTTTATTTTACATTTATACCACCCAATCTTTCATATCACATAAAACTTACCATCATTTCAACTTTAAAAAGTGAAATACAGCATTTCATGCATAGGGTAAGATGGCACGTATTTAAAAATTGGAGTCTAAGAGCTAGATATGTAAACTCATGTGAATTCTATGGCATGTATGTAAATCTTCCTATTTTTAAATAAGCAGTCCATTAAAATCTCAATAAAATACTAGTTTAATGATGATTTAATCACTTATTCGATAACTTGTTCTGTCTTTATCTCAATTTTTCTATATCTGATGCACTTAATAAATTATGCATATCATTATAGGTATGATGAAAGCATAAAATAAATAACTAAATATATAGATCAACAGCTTTTCCTGGTAATAGTAGAGCTTCACCAAACAACTTAATTAATACATAGAAAATTATGCGAACTTTAATTAAAATCTACTAACTCTTAATAGGCCTATAAAACATTTAAATAATTAGGACCAATTAAAACTCAGTTATAACCCGGACTCATAAAAAAACTAATAAATAAACTCAACAAAAAAATAAATGAATGAGTTTGAACGACAAAATACTCATTCAAACTCTGTTCATTTATATCCTTATGCAGTGCCTAATAATAAAAGTAAGATTTACATACTGACCTCCTTATCTAAGCATGAAAGGTTTAATTCACTTTTAAAGCTTAGCATGTTGGTATTTTTTATGTGATATGAAAGATTCGGGTGGTACAAAAGTAAAAAGTAAAGTTTAGATGTTAGAGGTAGATACATAGCAATTGGGTGGTATGAAGGTAAATGCCCATAATATACAAGGTTCAAAGGTTTGATATGGAGAACAGACCTGGCATACTAGAAGCTGCTTTTGGTACTGCAGTTTGGCAACTCTTTCTTTCAGTTCAGTGACATAAGCTTTTATGCTCCTCACATTCTCTTCCGCCGCATTCTGAAACATCTTCTGCATCTTCTTCATGTTCACAGATTTCGACCGCTGGTGGCCTGGTGTTCCTTCCCTCGACGACGCATCCTCGCTATCTTCACTCTTAGATGTGGCAGCCCTTAGAGATTCCAAATGGCTCTCGTCCGGGTTCATGTTTTCGATCTCCGACTCCATGGCTATTCTAGATGAAGAAGACAACAGAGGCGAGCAGGGAGATCTTATGAGGTGCGGAAGGTTCACATTACCGTTAGAGGTCAGAGGAACCATCCTTCGCTTCTTATGTGTCGTCTTGGATGGTTTCGGACTAATTTTGTGAGACGGATTATAGTTAGGAAGTGACATAACGAGCTTATCCAAGGATTTCTGAACATTTTCGAGCTGTTCCTCGAGATTCGCAATGGTGTTCCCTTGTGAGTGAAGTCTGGTAATCTCTTCTTTGAGATTTGTGGCAACCTTATGGTTGTTTACCGCAGGTTTAACCAAGGCTTCTGTTGTTAGAGATCTAACGGCTCTCACCTCTTTTATTTCAGCTTGAAGCTTAGCAATGGTTTGTGCAGCATCTTGGTTTCCAAGTCTATGACAGGCCACCTCTTTCTGGAGAACTTCCAAGGCTTTATTCGCCTCCTCTCCGAGTAAGACTTGAAGCTGCTCAAGCTTTCGGATTTCATTTACTAGCATGGATGGCACAGTGGATGACTGTCTAAGTGGGTTTCTTGGTTGGTCGGAAAAGGTGAGACATTTGGCCACCCGGCGAGGTGAGGATTCAAATGGAAGAAGCCCCTAAGAGTGACAAAAGTGATGAAAAAAGAGTGTCAAAATAGTCTCCTAACTGTTTACATGGAGTTATTTAATTCCCACAACATATAAAATTGTCATATTAAAATCCAAATTCTTTAAATTTGGGCTGAAATAGTCTTTAATAGGGACTATTTCATCCAATGAGTTTGCTTACAAGTTTTTCCTGCTCCATCTTCCTTTGTAGTTCGTCAAACTGGGACTTTACAACATCCCTTTCCTGCTTGAGCTTTTCCATTTCTATTTCCATCTGTTGAAAAGTAGAAAGAAAAAAAGCGTGTTTGTGGATCTACTTGTAATATTCATTATCATAATTTTCATTACAACGAAGTCATCATTATTTGCATTTTTATAGAAGAGAGATTAGAAAAAAAAAATGCAAAGAACATGCTGCATATTTTTCTTAGAAAATAAAATCTTCATCATCATCATCATTATAGGGAACCTGCAATGACGACAGTAACCTTAAATTGAGCTAACCTGCATAAAAATCCTTGATGTAGTTTATTCGTTTTGTTCTCTTTCATTCATTTGCTCTCTCTAATTTAAAGGGAAATTTACATGCATACCACATAATCCTTATGTATTCTACATATCTAACACCTAAAGTTTGATATTTACATTTACAACACCTTGGTGTCATAAATTTATACATGAAAAGGTGTACTTAACTTTTAAAAAGATAGTGATATCAGTATTTTTGATGTGATGTTAAGGTTTTAAGTGGGATGCATGTAAATATAAATGTTTCGATGTAGATTTTAAATGCCCATTTAATATATTTCTCCCTTTCCAGCAGAAAGTACCAGACAGAATACCAATATACAAATTGAAGAAAAATGTCATATCTTCTACCTTCTTAATCTGCATTTCTTTCTCCAACAGAACAACATCTGTGTTTGAAGAAGCAGAAGGATCTGAACCATGCAGTTCTGCTTCAAGTCTGGCAACCTCTCGCTGCAGTTGCTTCACTAATTGTTTATCAGATATAATCTGATAAAAAAATTTGAATCAAAAGCTGAAAATTGGGCATAAATGCTATAAGAGTAGAGGAGGAGGATGAATTTGCAAAATATGAGTTGTAATATGAACTCACCACATTAACCTGTGCAGAATTTGTAATTTCTTTTGCACAAGAAGCAAAGGAGAGTGTACTACGAGATTGCTCTACATGGCTAAGGGCAGGACTCATGGTGCAAATAATGGCAGTTCTGGCATTTCCTTCAAGAGAAAGCTGTAGTATGCGTGTCAGCTTTGATTGTCTGTAAGGAATATGGCCAAACCTTTTTCCATCACTGAAATTGGTAAAATAGATTGTATCAAAAGCAAATTTTGAAATGTTTAACAAATCAGATTCAGCAAAAGTAAGAAGGGATGTAAGTCATGTTGGGAATTAGGCAAAACCTAATGTAAACATCAAGAGCGAAAAAAAAAAAATGAAGAATAAGTACACATAAAAGAAGGCCAACTCACAAAAAAACAAAAAAAAAACAAAAATAAACAAAACAAAATCGGAATTTACATACAGACCACCCAATTCTTATGCATTTACATATCTATCAAATAAGCTTTACCTTTTACAATTATACCACCCAAAGTTTTTACATCACATAAAAGGTGTTAAACATTTTAAAATTTAAAAAGAGAAATACATCTTTTCATCCGTAGGTAAGAGGTTATGTATGTAAAAATTGAAGTTTCAGTGTAAGATATTTAAATGCAAAAGAATTGAAAGGTAATATGTAAATCTTCCAAAAACTTAGTCTCTGTAATTTTCCATAAAAATCGTCTAGGATCCATTGGTCGCTTTACCAAGCTTATTAATATGATGAAAAGGGTAAATAGAATTTAATGTTAATTAACATGTAAAATTTTGAATATAATGTCATAATCATAGAAAAAAAATATTATTTAAATTTATTCTTTCAATAGCTGACACTGTTTCTTCCAGTTAATATAAAGAATGGGATATCAATATCATTATCTTTTTGTGTAAAAAAATAATCTATGATGTACCCCTATGTCAAAGCTTAATGACATATTCAATCTCTGTGCTGCCATAGGTGTGGATGAATATCCCCAAACCATGTAGGTGAGAAAAACTAAACCACAAAACAAATCTATATGATTATGGGATGGTAAGGATATGTTAAATCGTTAGTGTAGTGACATTAATATGCTATAACAATGGTTCAAAAGAGATTAATGAATATAAAAGCTCTTCTTTAAAACATATTATCCTCTTCCATGCCTAATATTCTCTTCCTTCGCCAATTCCATGTGTCACCTCCCTCTGGAGTTGACACGGGCCTCGAAATGGATGCGGGATCGCATCTCCGCATGCGAGCGCGGGAGTTTTCTATGCTCCATACGTAAGAACCGAACACGTCCAAACCTGGGAGAGTTGATCCGCTCTTTCACGATGGTTTGGCGCCTTCATTTCATAAAATGACTCAATCCTACTTATCTAGGGTTTATATATTATTTTTCATGTTTTAATTTTTTAGTTTTGGTGTTCTTTCTGTCAGGATAGCCGTCGACATCTTAGATTTTCCCTTCAAGGGTTGTCTTCCAAGGATCAAGTAGTGCTCCAACTGTATCTCCCTCTCGAGGTGGTGATTGTATCCTTTAGTCGAGTGGTGTGTCGGCTTTATCTCAATCCTGAGGTGGAGATTTATCCTTCCCCCGTCACTCCCCGTTGCTCTGCGTCGTCCTTCCTTGTTGCAGCCGCCCCAAAAACAACAGTTGTTGTTGTTGTGCACCGCATTTCCCCCATTTGTAGCCGCCTCCCTCTCTTCCCAGCCTTGTTGCCACCCAACACTTCCAGCTCCACCCTTCAAAAACCTTCTCGCATCACTTCCAATCGTCGTTCCACGCTGCCATCTGGAATACAGTAAACATGTTGTTTTCCTACTATCCAACCGGTCGACATCACTGTCGTAGCCCTGCAACTCCTTTTGTTATTCACTATTGTCTTGCCATTTGACATTGTCCTTCCTTGTTGCAGTCGCCCCAAGAACAATAGTCATATTATACTATTAAAAAGTAGTTCTCAGTGATAATAGGTTGCAAGAGCCGTAGTCAATTGCTATGAGCAGTAGGCCAGAACTAGGAGTTGCAAGGAGAGAGCTTTCGGAGTTCATAAAATGTCACCATCTTCAAGGAGTATTGTTACAACATTTTTTGGGTGTTTTATTACAACATCTTTGGGAGGTGTCGTTGCATTGTATGTGGAGGTGTATTTACACCATCATCGAGGTGTGTCATTGCACCATCTTCTGGAGGTGTCGTTACATCATATCAGAGGTGTGTTGTTACACCGTCATCGGAGTGTGTCATTGCATCGTTTTTGGGGTATTTGGTTACACCATCCTTAGGAAGCATTTACATCATCTTCTGCAGGTATTATTGCATCATATCTAGGATGTGCTGTCCAGGACCCCACATTGTTGTCGCAGCCCCGTGACTACTTCCCATTGTTGTATTACTACACTTCCAGCCGCCTCGTCAACCTCCCAAAAACCTTACCTGTTGCAACAGCCACCCTCCAACACCCCAAACTACCCACTCCAACCCACCTAGCCGACCACCGCAACACCTGGATCAACCTCTAGTTAAGTTTGTGAGTCGAGTCTGTTGTTATTCTCATTTCAGTGTGTTTGCTATAATTTTATATTTGCTTTCAGTAATAATATCTTATTTTTCTGTTGTTGTTTAGGTCAACTCCAATATCAGTAGTCCTCGGCAAACTCAACAATATTTTGTTTATCTAACAAATTTGAAAAAAAATATTTATGAGAAAAACCCTAGTTATATGAATGTTTAAATTATTTAACTTAATTAACTAATCATTTTAATTAGTTATATAACAATTAAGATTACATAGTTTTTTATAAGTTTAATTATAATTTCTTTTCTGGTCATTTAATCCATTCAAATAATGCCATAACAATTATAACCAAACAAGCACAATTCTTACAGAAGTTTGGACAGCAATCTAATTGAATATTCATGATTTTACAGCACAACGCCATCAACATAAAAAAATGCAAAAAGAACAGAAAAAAATAATGAATATATTTGAAAAATAATAAAGTTTCTCAAATTCATCATTTTGTAGGAAGTTTTTAGAAACCAAAATTATTTTCAAACAACCAAAACTTTTAAAAAGTCCCATTAAGGTGATGATTCTAACTTTCATAATCAAAATGAGTGCAAACAAAACACCATTTTATAAAACATATTTTATAAACTAAAACAAAATAAGCCCAAAGTGTAAATTCATGAAATCATAGGAAAACCTGACCTCAACTTTCTTATAACAGTTGTCAATGTCAGGAGGCTAAGATTTATATGGCAGCCTTCCTTTAGCCTAACACCCTCAGCATTTGTCTGTGAAGTTCTCTCACTTCCTGCAAGGTCCACAAAATTCTGCAGCAAACTAATAATAATTAGAAAGATTTACATACATAACACTCAATTCTTAGATATTTACATACCTAATACTTAAACTTTAATTTATATATATATGACACTTTCCTATACATGAGATGGAATATTTTACTTTGTAGAAGTTAAAATAGTGGTACTTTAGATGTGATATGAAAATTTAGGTGGTAAATGTAAAAAGCAAAGCTTAGGTGTTAGAAATGTAAATACATAAGAATTGGGTGATATGTACGTAAATACCCCTAATAATTAAAATATATACAGAACTACAAAGGTGGTCTGCTTAATAAAGTACAATGATAGGCTTACCAAATTTGCCACATAAGACTTCACACAACCTGAATCATCATGGAAACTGCTCTCAATTGTCTGAACCCAAACCAAGGATTGGAAAAGTTAGCAAATTCCACTATCAAACAACAATAAAACGATAAGAATAAGGAAAATTTAAATACATACCACTCAATTCCAATGTATTTACATATCTAACAACTAAACTTTAATTTTTACATATTGGCCACCTTACCAATGCATGAAAAACCGTATTTAATTTAAAATTTTAAAAGTTAAAATGGTGGTATTTTTATGGAATATGAAAGATTTGGGTAGTATAAATTTAAAAAGTTAAGTTTAGGTTTTATATATGTAAATACATAAGAATTGGGTGGTATGTATTGTAAATGCCCCTAAGAATAAACATCGCTTATACCAGTCTAATTATTTGGTGAGATCTTGAACTAGCATCATTCAATGCAGTTTCTCCAACTTGTCTCTGCGCTGTAAAATAAAAATAAAGAATGATTATTAATAATAAAAATGTATAGAAAAGTGCAAATGATATTAAACAAAATGCATAGAGTTAAAATTCATGGAAAAACATCTCAAATTTAAACGCTACCTTCACAAATGCCTATCAGATAGCTCAAGTGCTCGCTATCTTTTGCAGTTTCTTCCTCTAGTTTCTCAACAATGGTTCCTTTCTGAATATACATAAATTAAAATTTAAATAACAAAATACAAATGGGAAATTTACATAGTAGCATGCAATTCCTATCTATTTACATATCTCACACCTAAACTTTCATATTTACATGTATAGCACTTCGGTATTTTAAACCTTTGCATGAAAAAGTGCATCTTACTTTTAAAAAGTGCTAATATTGCTATTTTGGATGTGATATTATTGAGTTGAGTGCTGCATGTAAATATGACTGTCTAGAGGTTAGCTGTGTAAATACATAAGAATTGTGTGGTATATATATAAATGCCCCAATACAAATATACATCTAATATTACATGAAGATGTGTAAAAAGCTGCGTTAACATTTAATTTGTTGATTAAAGTTAGTCACCTCAGGATCATCTAAAAGCCTTAGAGGACCTGAATTTGGGTTCAACAGATCTCTCACAACCTCATTATATATCTCCAAAGCTGAAATCCTGATAAAAAATTTCCTTCCTGGATTCTGTACAATACACAAAATTCAAAACTTCACTATGAGATAAGACATAAATGCATGAAACAGAAAGGTTCAATTTGACAATAAAGCTTACACTTTGTATGTGCTTGTAAATGTCAGTTACAGCATTTTCCATTATTCCTCTCATTGTATAAGTCTTCCCACTGCTGGTTTGCCCGTAAGCAAATATTGTAGCTGTAGAGAAATTCATAAACGAAGCCACATAATTTACTGCCATAACCTTTCGAATACTCATGTATGTGAAAAAGAGTAAGTAAAGTGCCAAAATAGTCCCTTTGACTCTTTATGGGGGGCCATTTTAGTTCCAAAGTCTAGAAAAGCGTCAAATTAATCCTTAAACTCTTTTAAGTGAGGACTAATTTAGCCACCTTTAAAGGAGTTTGGGGACTACATTGAAATAGAACTAAAATGACCCTCGTAATGACTAATGAGTAAAGGGACCATTTTGACACATTTCTAAAAAATAAATATATTTACTACAACCATATACAGTTATAAAAAATTGTAAATTTAGAGAATTTTTAGTTTTTGTACCATTGATTCCTCTTACTGTTGATAAAGCAACCTCCTTTGCTCCTTCTTCATAAACTCTATCAGTCGGACATGTAGGGCCAAATACTTTATCTGAAAGAGTAAAGAAGATGGGAATTCAGCTGGCAATCCAAACTTCTAGTTCTTCATTGATAACAACACTAAAACTTAATAATAAGGGGTTGTTTGGCTATATATAGTATTTATTCAAGATTTAGTACATCCTATAAATTAAAAACTAGTAAATCCTGAGAGCATAAAAATTCAAATTTTCTTTGGCATAACAGCTATAAATGGGTTGTTTGCTTGTAAGATTTAAGCTAAATCATGCCCAACATTTTTTTCAATCATATAAATCCCGTTGCCTTCTTAAAACCTGCTTTCACTCATTTAAGGTAAAATCCCAGATTTATTAAATCTCAGGATAGGCAGGATTTCAGAATTACATCACTTCTCATCACTATGTCCCTACTTCTACTTTATTTAAATCCTGTACTTCGAAAATAGTTATAAAATAACTTACTAGAATTTTACTAAATTTAATATCTATCATAGAAAAAAAAAATTACAATTTAATGCATCTAGTGTTTGCTGAGTCTAGACTTACAAGATTCATTAGATCCTTCTTGAGTTAAATTCCTTCTTGAGCTAAATTCTACTTGTAGCCAACCATTCCCAAAATCTTGCTAAATTCCCATAAACTATTATGCTCTCTTTTTTTTATCAGAATTTAAGAACTGCGACAAGGATAAATCCTCAATTTATTAAATCCTCTAAATGGTACGGTGTAATCAATAACAGAGCTATAATGGGATTAGAGAAATAGTAGAATTAATAAATCCTGCCTAAATTAGGAAACCAAACAGCCCCATACTTTCAAAATGTAACGAAAAATAAGAAAAAAAAAATGCACATAAATAATATTACCAAAAGTATAAGCTGATGAGCTTGACCTCTCTTGATTGGGCGTATTCATTACTATTGTATGTTCATCAGCACATTCCCAGGCAACCTGATCCTTTAGCGATTGTTCTTTTTTACTTAAGGGCCTCAGACGTATAGTAACTAAAATCTTATCCTTCTTGATCTTTGTACCCCCAGGAGTAGAAGACGGAGTTCTTTCAATCTTGGAACCTGGAGTACTAGGTGTCCTAGATGTTGACATCTCGTTAAACCCTAATGAAAATTTTGAAATAATCACTTATCTAGATGCCCTCTTCAATCAGATTCGAGAATGAGCTTCTGCAGCTTGTGAAATTCAGAAATCTACAAGTAAAAACCATCAGAAGAGTTTCACAGAAGTTGGGAGATTTTGACCTAGCTGTGAACTCATCGAAGTTAGGTTAAGGGCAAGGAATTGTGGATTATCTTACCAAAATCGAGCTGTAGGGACTGTTTCTTAGTCGGTTTTAAGCAGGATTTAAGCTAAATCCTGCCAAACGGCGAAAATTGGGAGTTTCGGGTCTCTGTAAGCCGTGATCCCCTCGTTGCCTTCTCAGCTAGCTCCTACTGCGACTATATCGCGAGGGTTCGGTCACGAAGGCGATGGTTTTTTACACAACAGAGAGAGAAAGGGACATGCTAGGGTTTCGGGGAGGGAGCAAAAGAGAGAAAGCTAGAGGGGAAGAAGAAGGGACGAAGGAGATGGGAGCGGTGAGGTAGAGGAGCCGTTGGGGTTTTGAATCAGACGAGGTATTCAGCCGTTTCACATTAATTTTATGAATATAATAAAATTGTTCAAAATTTAAATAGTTGGATTAAAATAATAAGAAAATCTAATAATTAGAGACAAAAATGCAAAATAACTTTTAAGAAAATCAATTTTAATTTAAAAATAATATACTTTTAAAAATTATTTTCGGTTCTCTGAAAAATTGTTTGGGATCAAAATTTTTATGCTATTTATTTATTTTAGTTTATTTTATTTATATTTTGATTTTAACCAAAAATATATTTTGAAAATTTATTATGACATGATTAGTTTTTTAAAAACATTCAAAATATTTAATTTTTTTTGAGTATTTTCATAAATATGTTAATTGATTTTTAAAACTAAAATATTAAAACATGTGAAAATATATAAATAAATAATTTGAAAATATAAATGAAAATTAAAATAAAAAATAAATTTAATCTCAGATGAGCATTTACTGCCCCTGCCCCTTAGCTTCCTATGATAGCTTCTTAAGAGTTGTAATAACTAAAGAGATGCATGGGGTCTCAGAGGTTTTTTTTTTTTTTTTTTTTTTTTTTTTTGCTCATTATGGATGTATTTATTTTTCTCATTCTCAAATGCCCAATAGACGCAAAAACTTACAAATTTGGAGTTTAGGGGTTCACATTTCTTACACATATTATTTGTATATTAATGATGTGTGTCGGAATGTCTACGACAGTAGAGTGATGAATTAGCATCTTAGCATTGGCCGGAAACCAAAAACACACTTAGGTAACTAAAAATAATTAAGCAGGAGGAAATATCTCAAAATTATGTGGAAAACCTTGGAAATAGGAAAAATCCACGAGGTTTAATCCATTGAAATAATCCACTATGAATGGTGAGTAAACATGTCTATTTTTCTATCAAATTAGAGTACATGGAGGTACAAATTTGATTATTATAAATGTATAACAGTGGTTCATCGATAATAGTTGCATTACACTGTTAAAAATGTTGTTCTCAGTGATAGTATGTTGCTGATGCGCCTCTGGTGTGTGCTATTTTTCTACGTGTTTTCTGTCAATTTAAATCTCTGATAATAGTGTCAAAAACTTGACTCGTCCTAAACTTACACAGTAATTTAGCTTCCAAAAATATGGTGAAAATCTTGACCCAATATATATTAAGTATTTAATGTGCAAAATTGAAATGTTGTATAAAATATATAAAATAATTTACACACTAGTGGTTCTTCTCAAGTGCACGTATCATTTCAAGTAATATAGGGCTTTTTTTAAAAACCTCAGTATCAATCCCACAAAGAAGCGCAGTAAGAAATCCCTTAGGCTAATTCTAATATACTATTATCAAGTCTTAATTTGGAAAATGAAGATTCTTATGATAATAACATAAATCACAATATTCAAACTCTAAAAATTAAAGTAAGAAAGATAAGTTAAAATGGGTTTAATGAATGCTAACAGAAATGTAACTAAAAGAACTAAGTTTACTAAACTAATTTCTAAACTTCAAAGTTAAATTTACTAAGACTAAACAAAGTTTTGTGACGAAGAGTTCAAAATTAAGAAAGCATCATTCCCCTTTATAATGAGTATATAGATTGTGATGAAATTAAAATCATTTGAAAATAAATAATAATTATTTTGTGTCAAATAGAAGCAATCTTATACTTAGCCCTCTTTCAAGTGCATAAAGAACATTAACTAATCCAAAGTTTGGTCCCTAATTTCGTGGTTAGGTTGGGAGGATACCAGTTGCCACTACGAGCTCGCACTATTCCACTCCCCTAAGGGCTAACAATCTCGCATCAGTTTCCAATCAACTGGACCAAATTGTGGATTTTAATCTGTCACCTTATATTCATCTGTCATGATTTTAATCTGTCATCTTAAAATCTCCAATTTTGCATCCAAAAAAGTATATTTCCCTATTTATTTGCACTCAACCCCATGGATGACATCCTCTCCCACGGAATTGAATGTGATTCTCACTATGTTGTTGAAATCATAGCCCTTTCAGATCATATGTTTCTCAATACATTTCAACATTTCAATTGACCAGATTAAAAAGTAAATGAAAATCAGAGTTCAAATCATCACAAATTTTTGACATTTAAAACCATATAAAACAAAATCAATTCTTCACAAAATCATATCTCATAGTAGGGAGAATGATAAAGAAGACTACTCATAATTTATGAGAAGGATACGACAAAACACAGATTTCATATATATCTAGACTCCTCTCTTTTTTTAATTAGGGGTTGCCACCTTTCAAAAGGAATTCAAAATTCCCTCCACATTTCTCTCCAAAAGTCACACCGAAAAGTCACACTTTTAAATCCCAAAAGACATGTCCATCCATTCAAGAGACATATCCATTCATTAAAGAGTCTTCTAAAGTGTCTAGATGCATTGAATCACTCAATGTGGGGGTTTAAGTCATTTGGAGCCATCAAAATCTACTCAAAATTTGCCCCAAACAACCTTAATCCGTCTTATATCATCTCTGGCGCCGCCCCACCCTACAACAGCTTCACCGTTTAGTTCCTTTTCAGTTGCATTTCACTCCTATATATATACCTACAAGATAAAGACGAAAACAAAATTTCTTTAAAGTGTAATTTTATTCAAAAACATGTGAGAAATGTAAAGTATATTAAACATAGAAAGATATATCGAAACGTGTCAAGTCAGAATTTTCTTTCTAACTCGTTTTTACTCCAAATTGCACCATTTTTTCTTCATTTTCTCCAAAGTTCATTTCTTGTACATGAAACCAAGTTATACAAAATATCTTCCTTTAAAATGTAATATCATTAAAGATCATTAAAATTGAGCATAAAATATATATGAAAATGTATGTAATTTTTAGGCTTGTTAGATGCAAGAACCGTAGTCAATTGTTATGCATGTAGTTGTCTGTCGTGAATATTATAGACGATGCTCATAACACCAACTTGTCATATAGGTCGTAGGTGAAAGTCATGGTAATAGTTGATTATGTGGGTCGCGGGCCTTGTAGGCCATAATTGATCATATAAGTCGTAGTGGAAAGTTGCAATGATGTGCGTATGCTGCAAAGGAAAGAGTCGAGAGTTGTATGAGCGGTAAGCCACTTTGGCTGTAGGTTTAGTTGTGATGTTGTTCGTAGGCCACAGAGGCTAGAGTCGGGAGTTGCACGAGTTGTAGACCACATAGGCCATATTGATAAGCTATGATGACGTTTGTATGTCCTGTCGGTTGGAATCAGGAGCAACACAAGCTGGATATCACATAAACTGTAGTTGGTCACATATGTTATAATGGTAAGCTATGATAATGTACTCAAGTTGTTGGGCCTGAAGTCAAGGGTTGCAAGAGCTATGGACCATGTATGTCATAGTTGGTCACGTGGACTAGGGATGTAAACGAACCAAACACGAACAAACAGAGCGTGTTTGTGTTTGATTTGTTTGAAATTAATTGTGTTTAAAATAGACTCGTGTTCAAAATTGTTTGTTAAAGTTGTTGTTCGTGTTCAATTCGATTTGTTCGAAATAAGTTAAAAATGTTTGAATTATATCAATGGTTCGAATTGTTTGAATTATTTGAATTGTTAGATTTGTTCGAAATGTTCAAATTGTTCGAAAATATTAAGATTTGTTTGCATTATTTAAAATATGATAAATTTTTAAAATATATAAATATTTTTAAAATATCATTTTTATATATAATTATTTTAAATTATTTTATATTTCAAACATTAACGAATCAAACACAAACGAACACATCACTGTACGTTTTTGATTCACTGTCCCACAACTTATACTGGAATTCCACAAAGCACATTGTGACTCCGCAAGAAACTTCACTGCAAGGAGCAGGTAGTAGTCGAAGGCAATGGGGACAGGAGTTGGGCGGAAGTGGCAGTGGTCAGAGTAGCCGGCAGTGTTGGGCATCGTTGGTTGATAATGGTGGACAGAGTTGGTCGAAGGCGGAGGAAGTTGGAGCTGACCGGAGTTGGCTGACGTTGATTAGTGGTGGTGGTCAGAGTTGGTCGGAGGCAGAGGCGATGGAGGGGCTAGAAGTGACGGAAGTGGCCATAGCTGGCAGTGGTGACTACTCGAATTGGCCAATAGTTTTGGTTAATGTTAGCAGCTTCGACAGCCAGAGGATGTTTTATGCAGCGACAGTAACTAGATTTGGTCGTCGACAACGTTGGTTAGAGTTGGCAGACAGTGTTGGCCGCAATTGACGGGCGGTGTTGACCGAAGTTGGCGGTGGCAGTTGGAGTCGACCAGAGGCGACGATAGCCAGAGTTGGCCACCAATGACAATGTCAAAGACGATTAGATGCTGTGATGACGATGACGACCAGAGACGGCAGTGGTGACAATGACTTAAGGCGGCAACGACAATGACTAGAGCTTGCTGGAGGTAGCAGCTGTCGAAGTTGTTTGGCGAAGATTGTGGTCGAAATTGGCTAGCAACATTGGCCAAAGTTGGCGGGTGGTGGCTATCGAACTAGGAGGCATTCGCGGATCTATAGTGCAAAAGCGATGTTGTACTTCAGCACCTCTTCCAAGCTTCAACCTTCTTCTGGCTCCACGTCTCTCTCCCTTTTTAAAAGGAGAGTAGAACACTATTTATCAAGTCCATGTTACAAATAAGGAAGAAATTCATATCACTATGATTAAATTGTTCGAAAAGATTCTCTCAATTAGATGATATTCAACGAGCATTTAAGTACCTAATAATGTCATATATGAGCAATTATGTACTCGTTTGATTTGTCTTGCCAAGACACTCAGTTTAGCAATACGCATATCTGATTTAGAATCCATTTGACTTTTTAATTATGCCTGCAAGCTTCCACAATAGTTTACTGGCTTCATATTGGCTTGATCTTACTCGGATTGAACCAATTCTAGTATAGTTGGGTCCGTCTCGTCGAGTTGGGTCAAATTTTTTTCGAGTCGACCCGAGGTCATTTCAAAATCAAATTGTTAACAACCCCAGTGATGTTAAGACATTGAATTTAGCGAATTTAGCTCAATGATAGTTAGTCGCTAGAAAATTGAGTCGAACTTTGGCTTGGATTGAGATTGTATAGAACCGACCCCAACTCAACTCAAAATTTGATCAACCCTTTCTCTGGTAGCCCAATCCAAACAACAGATATGGCAACAAGAATCCCAAAATCCTAGAGATATGTTTCATTTCGCTGTAACTTGTGTCTTCACAACTATCTGTAAATAAATAAATAAATAAGATTTACATTCATACCACACACTATCTATATATTTACATACCTACCACCTAAACTTTAATTTTTACATTTATGCCTCTTTACCTAAGCTTTAAAAAGTGATATTTTTTATATGATATTGAAGATTTAAGTACTATTAATGTAAAAATCAAAGTTTAGATATTAGATACATCAATATATTGGATTTGTGTGATATGTATGTAAATGTCCCAATTTCATAAGAGCAAACATAGTTGTTCAATCAAAACCTTGGCAAATACAACTACAGACATACCACAGAATTCTTATGTATTTACATATAGGGCGCTGTAAACGAGCCTTAAACGAGCCTAGCTTGAGCGAGCTCAGGCTGGGCACGTGTTTGGCTCGTTCGAAATAGCTCGTGTTCGAAATTGGCTCGTGCTCGGAATCGGCTCGTGAACAGTATATTTGTGTTCGGTTCGATTTAAATATTTGTGCTCGTGTTCGGCTCGTGTTCGGCTCGAAATTGGCTCGTTAAACTAAAATTGTGAAAAATAGATGTAAAGTGTGAGATTCGAACCTGGATCAAATATATACTTAGAAGAAGACGCTAACCACATTGTCACATAAGTTGTTATGATTTAAACTTAGACATAAATATATATATAATATATTATTATATAAATAATATAAGTAATATATTGTTATAAAAAAAGTTAAATAGTTCTTTTTTTATTTCGAGCTAAAACGAGCCGAACACGAGCGAACAAGGAGCTGTTTCTGTTTGGCTTGTTTACTTATTCCGAGCTTAAAAAATGGTTCGTGTTCGGCTCGTTAGGCTTAACGAACGAGCCGAACACGAGCTCAGCCAAATTGACAGCCCTATTTACATATCTAACATTTAATTTTTTTTATATTTACATATATAATACTTTAATTTTTTACATTTAAGTTAATTTTCATCATGTGCAATTTGGACCTCGTTAAATATGGATTTTGCAAAAGTTGGCTCCAAGCTCAAATAGCACGACTGGGAAATCCTCCTCAACAAAGATCAAGTGTGGAACTACTGTGAAAAGGTGCATTTACAGACATACCACCCAATTCCTATGTATTTACATATTTATCACCTATATTTTGTTTTTTTTTTTTAACAATTGTACTAACTAAATATTTCATATCATATCAAAAATATCATCATTTCAACTTTTAAAAAGTGAATTGCTCCTTTTCCATGCATGGTCAAGGTGGTATACAACAACAACAACAACAACAACAGCAAGCCTTTATCCCAGTAAGTGGGGTCGGCTACATGAATCATTTTTCTCAATTTCTTACTATTGAGTGTTGTATTTTCATTTAATTCAAATAAATTAAGATTACACTTTATATGAATTGCCAAAGTCTTTCAGATCTACCTCTGTCTTTCTTAACCTAAATTATGGTCCGAAGACCATGTAAGAAGGTAAAATACAGGTTTTAAAATCCTTAATCTTTTAATTCTAAAATTTTAATTATCTTAATCTTTTATTATTAGGATTTTAAACATAAATTTTATAATTTTAAGGTTTTTTAATGAGTCAAGATTATAATTTTTGTAGCATCCAAAATCAACTAGAAATAAACAATAAAAACAATCCTGGCATGCAGACACTAAATAAAGAGTAAAACACTCCAAAATATATAAAAAAAGACCAATGATGTTGGGTCGGCAAAATATCCCAGGAAAGCATGAAAAGTGGTCGGACTCTGCATATACATGTTTGTTCCTAGATCTATACAAAATTATAAATTTCAAACTTAAAGTAAGTAGGGGTGTAAACGAACCAAACACGAACGAACAAAACTTGTGTTCATGTTCGGTTCGTTTGAAATTTAGTTTGTTGGAAATAAGCTCATGTTCAAAATTGTTCGTAAAGTCAGTGTTCGTGTTCGTTTCTTAACGAACAAGCCGAACACGAGC